>NC_135329.1:127801268-128101893 GCF_023851605.1 Tamandua tetradactyla | reverse complement strand
TTCTAACAATTATTCTTCCCTAAATTCCCTCCCAGGCTTATACCTATTGCCTCATTAGCAGGATCTACCTGAAGCTTCTGCCATTACTTTGAAGTGTGAGGAAAGTGATCAGCACTTTATCCAGGCACATTATATTTGACCTGTGACACTCAGCAGTAAAAAACTCTGGGGGAACCTCTGTTGTCCGTCACAGTCGCTAACCTAACAAATTCTTGTCCATATTCACAGGCATCGTGGAGGATTACAAGCCACCATTCTATGATGTGGTTCCCAATGACCCAAGTTTTGAAGATATGAGGAAGGTAGTTTGTGTGGATCAACAGAGGCCCAACATACCCAACAGATGGTTCTCCGACCCGGTAAGAGTGCCAGGTTCTTAGTTTTAGAGCTCTTTTCCAGTTTGCTATTTGTTGGCTCTTATGTTCCACCTGGTGTGCTACCTGAGGGTTCTGTCCTTGCTTTTTAGTCCTTTTGTAAGTAGAAGCCTAGTTGAGTTCCTTCAGAAAGTGTTCTCAATTTTGAAGGAGTCGTATCTGATGGACCATCTAATAACATTCACGAGAATTTCTGTGATTGACTGGTTAGGAGACAGTGCTGTTGTCACTGGCTCTGGGGCTGCAGTGTCATGTGTAAACCAAGAGACTTTCTTTAAGCTCCTCTCCAGCTCTGCATACCTGAAATTCCAAACACAGTCTGCTCAATGCTGAAGATCCTATATTGCGTCTCTTAAGGAGTAGTAGACCTGAGTTGTTGAAAATGACTTTATTTTGCAAATGTTAACATTATCTCTGGATTAGAATTATTGCTGTTAGCACCCATAAACATCAAGGGGTCCAGCATGGCCTCGGTAAACTTACCAGTTGGTGACATTAGGAGGCCAAAGGACAGAGTTCGTGAAACTCAACGGTGGTTTCTTTATCAGTGGTCAAGGCTTTGATTATTTGTTTTGTTTAGAGAAAGTAGCAGCAATGTCACTTTGACTTAACAAGACCCATGGGATTCTGCAAAACAGTTAATATGGCACCTGCCCAGACTCTTGGGGCCACTTAAAAAACCAATCGTCACTGTGGTGTTTGTTCTTTTTCCCTCAGACGTTAACCTCTCTGGCCAAGCTGATGAAAGAATGCTGGTATCAAAATCCATCTGCAAGACTCACAGCTCTGCGTATCAAAAAGACTTTGACCAAAATTGATAATTCCCTAGACAAATTGAAAACTGACTGTTGACATTTTCGTGGTGTCAAGAAGGAAGATTTGACATTGCTGTCTTTGTCCAGCAGGGACCTAATGCTGGCCTGGCTGGTTGTCAGAACAGACTCCATCTGTCTCCCTCCCCAAACGGCTGCTTTGAAAAGGCAGACATCATACTCAACCGTTCACTGGGGAGACACCAAAACCACCCTAACCTCGCTCAATGACTGTGAACTGGGCACGTCACACAATGTTCACACTGCAGAGACTAATGTGGGACAGACACTGTTGCAAACGTAGGGAACTGGAGGAACACAGAGAAATCCTAAAAGAGATCTGGGCATTAAGACAGTGGCTTCGCATATCTTTCACAGGTCTCCTTGACATCCCCACAGGAAACTTGAGGAGGCAGTGAATTTTTAATCAGCAATATTGCCTGTGCTTCTCTTCTTTATTGCACTAGGAATTCTTTGCATTCCTTACTTGCACTGTTACTCTTAATTTTAAAGACCCAATTTGCCAAAATGTTGGCTGCATACTCCACTGGTCTGTCTTTGGATGATAGGAATTCAATTTGGCAAAACAAAATGTAATGTCAGACTTTGCTGCATTTTACACATGTGCTGATGTTTACAATGATGCCGAACATTAGGAATTGTTTATACACAACTTTGCAAATTATTTATTACTTGTGCACTTAGCAGTTTTTACAAAACTGCTTCGTACATATGTTAAAGCTTATTTTTATGTGGTCTTATGATTTTATTACCGAAATGTTTTTAACACTATACTCTGAAATGGACGTTTTCTTTTATTATCAGTTAAATTCACATTTTAAGTGCTTCACATTTGTATGTGTGTAGACTGTAACTTTATTTCAGTTTGTATGCAGAACATATTTAGCCATTACCCATGTGACACCACCGAATATATTACTGATTTAGAAACAAAGATTTCAGTAGAATTTTAGTCCTGAACGCTGTGGGGAAAATGCATTTTCTTCGGAATTATCCATTATGTGCATTTAAACTCTGCCAGAAAAAATAACTATTTTGTTTTAATCTACATTTTGTATTTAGTAGTTATTTGTATAAATTAAATAAAATGTTTTCAAGTCAAAAAGTGAAATTATTTTTTAATGTATAAAAAGATCTGCATAATGTACAGCATTTAAGAGACCAAGAGAAGCACAAAATTAGTCTGGAAATTGAATTTGCAGTTTACGTCTAGTAACGAACTTGAGGTTACTACTAGAATGTTCCCCAGCTTGGATCTGTTATCAGAAAATTTGAGTTTAAGTTTTCTAGCTATAAATTTTTTTCCTAGTCAGTTTTCCTAACTTTGAAGTGAGGGTAACAAACCTCTCTGACCTGCCTTCAGATGATGCTTTGAGTATAAATGGAAGGAAGTCTGCCCAAGCATTTTATTTAGTGTAATAAAGTCCTAGGCAAGAAAAAAGCAGTTACGAATTCCATCTTGCTTCCTGGAAAGAGTCTGAGGTCAACTTTTTTTTCACTTCTTGTGCTCAGTAGGATGAACAGGTAGGGTTTAAATAGCTCAGTAAGAGAAGTATGAAAATTCTGGAGTGTCCTCCAAAGGTAAGTTAATAACTTAATATACATTTTCTTGGAGGGTGTTCTGGTTTGAAAGGACGTATGTACCCTAGAAAAGCCATGTTTTAATCAAAATCCCATTTTCATGAAGGCAGAATAATCCCTATTCAATACTGTATGCTTGAAACTATAATTAGATCACCTCCCTGGAGATGTGATTTAATCAAGAGTGGTTATTAAGCTGGATTAGGTGACATTTGAGTGGGTGTCAATGAGTTTACTGGAATCCTATAAAAGAGGAAACATTTTGGAGAATGAGAGAGATCTGAGAGAGCAGAATGACATAGCCACGAGAAGCAGAGAGTCCATTGGCCAGTGCTTTGGAGATGAAGAAGGAAAACACCTCCTGGGGAGCTTCATGAAATAGGAAGCCAGGAGAGAAAGCTCGCCATGTGCTCTTCCAGCTGAGAGAGAAACTGTGACTGTGTTCACCATGTGCCTTCTCACTTGAGAGAGAGACCCTGAACTTCATTCATCGGCCTTCTTGAACCAAGGTATCTTTCTCTGGATGCCTTTGATTGGACATTTCTATAGACTTGTTTTAACTGGGACATTTTCTCAGCCTTAGAACTGTAAACTAGCAACTTATTAAATTCTCCTTTTTCAAAGCCATCCCATTTCTGGTATATTGCATTCTGGCAACTAGCAAACTAGAACAGAGGTTTAAAATGGAGTCACATCACGTGTATATTTTTAAACTATTTATTTATTTATTTTATTTCTTTTGCATGGGCAGCACCAGGAATTGAACCTGGATCATCAGATGGCAGGCGAGAATTCTGCCTGCTGAGCCACCGTGGTCTGCCCTTTGAAAACTTTGTTGATACATACAGAAGGGTGCCCAAATCGTAAGTGTACAGCTTGATGCATGCTTGAAAATAGCACCCAGATCAAGAAACAGAACATTACCAGACCTCAGAAGCTTCTCTCATGCTTCATTCGCACTCCTGCCACCTCAAGAGTAACCACTATGCTGACTACTCTAACAGCTTAGATCATATTCACTTATTAGTGAACACTTTATAAGTGGAATCATGCAGCATGTATTCTGTTGGGTATATAACTAGGAGTAGAATTGCTGGGTCACAAGGTTCATTCTACGTCTGGCTTTAATAAATGGTATCAAACCATTTTCCAAAAGAGGTGGGTACCAATTTATACTTCAACTAGCCATGTATCAGATTTCAGGTTGTTCATCTTCAACAATACTTAATATTTTTTCCTTCTCATTTAAATCAATGTGTTGGCTATCGTACATCTTTCAGCAAAATAATGAAGCAAAGGAAGAGAATAAAGTGATACTGTTTAAATAACTGTTGCTATCTCCTCAGTGATTCTAGAACTCAACTTGAAAGCCAGTTGCAAGATGCAAATATGTGTCTCAGTGCCCATGTGCTGACTGAGTGTGGGTCTAGCATTTAGTGATATGTGTTATTTATATATATATAACATGGTCCCTGGACAATCCAACCACTTACTTCATCTTGTGCTCCACCAATGAAGTAGTGGTTATTCCAACCCTAGAGGAATCCTGGCTGTGTATACTGACAGAATAAGTATGGGTCTCTAAAACAATTTTAGCTATGGCTGATTTCCCCCTTAATTGCTGATTTTGAAACCTAACCTCACTTTGGATTTATGTTTCTCAGGAGGCAGGAGGATGAATGAGGTGAGAAGAAATGATGAAGCACACTAGCTCCTTTGGAAAACCAGATATATGTAAAAGCCTAGTATCTTAGTATCTGTTGGGTATTGAATTGTGTGTCCCCCAAAAGGCACGTTCAGATCCCAACTCCTGTTGCAGTGGGTATGAACCTGTTTGTAAATAGGACCATTGAAGATGTGACTAGTTAAGGTGTGCCCAGACTTGGTGAGGTTGAGCCTTAATCAGGATGAGGTTGAGCCTTTCAGGATGGCTGACATCCTGAAAGGAAAGGAGACAGAAGCCTCAGGGAGCAGCCAGAAGCTAGTCAATGAAGCCCTGAAGAAAGTGGAGAAGACACTGCCAACTGCATTGCCTTGTGATGGAAAAGCCAAGGAACCCCAAAGATTGCCTGCCAGCCAGAAGATGCTGATCTCAGAAGGAAGCAAGACTTTTAGCCTCTGAGACCACGAACCAGTAAATTCCTGATGTTGAGCCTGTCCATTGCATGATATTTGTTGTGGCAAACTAATGCGGTCTTCAATAAGGACGTTGAGGCCCAAAGAGGTTTTCTGTTGTGCCAGGAATGGGCCTGTTGTTTCCCAGCCCAGTTGTAACCTTTCCTAAGCCACGTATCAGTCTTCAGACGTAATCTTTTCCATGGTTGTTTGCATTGGGTCCCAATCTTTGAGCTGCATAGCTGCTACTGAAAGCGCTAGGATGGGGACATACTTGGTTTGCTCAGCTCTCCATCAAATCATCTGTCTTTAAAGCTAGTTTTATAATTTAAGGAGATGGCCTATTTCAAAGAACCTGTAAGAAAAGACAGGCTGCTACAAATTTCTTGTGGACATTGTGCCAGATATTAAAACCCATCCTTGTATGTGCTGCTCTGTGACACCAGGGCTGCCGTCTCCATCAGCTTGGCTCTGTGGCAGGGGGCATTGGAGGGGAACTGGAAGACAGAAGGGGGAATAAGATTCTGCTTCCTATAGTTGTTTCCTTTGTGATGCTTTAATGTTTCTCTTTGTGGCCTTTTCAGTTGCCTAGTTAATGATTTTTTTTTATGACTAGTAAACAGTTTTGTGTTAAATTCTCTCTATTAAAAAAAAAATCTGGTGTGGTATCTGTCCTGACTGTATTCTATTCTAGCCTTAGCCTGTGATCTCTTTCCTGATACTTAAAAAAGAAAAAAAAATTTTTTTTGAGAAGTTGAAGGTTTACAGAACAATCATATAGAAAATACAGAATTGTCATATGCCACCCTATCCTGACGCATTTTGAGTTGGGTAGTAATACATTTTATACCCGCAACTGACACATCAGAAAACTCAAGACAGTAAAATGTGATTACTCAGCTAATTAATAGCAGAACTAAAACTGGATTCTTAATTTTAAGCCAGAGCTCTCTTGTAACCCCAGTCTTTCCACCCTCACTTACCAGTTTGTATAACTCACTAGGAGAAGGACTTAAAGAAATGTCATTTTGCCTAGTAGTTGTTCTTTTATTTCTCAGTGTGTTCGTATTCCACAGAAAGATCAAGTGGCACGTGTCCTGGACTCATCTCTTTTTTACTAGTATGTTGGCTGTTCCACAGAGCAGCTGTTCTGGCTGCCCTTCCTGTTTCTCCACCGCCAGAACTAATTTCTTCCTTGAACTGGAATGCCCTGAAGGCTTCCTTCCATCACTGGAGGTCTGTATCCATCTGAGGATTTCTTCAGCTATGAAGCTTCCTTTCTAAATCTTCCTGCCTCAGTCTCTCTCTGTCAGAGACCCAAGATGCAGTATTTCAAAACCTACTTAATTCACAATTTTAGACGATAGCCTGTCCTGTCCGACATGTACCCTTGGGTCCTCTCATTTTGACAGTTTTGCCTGCTGAATTGCCCTCTGTAACTTACCTACCCCATACAACCCTGCCTTAACCCCCAGGTCTGATCATGTCACTAAAATCATTCCAAAGAGTCTTGGCCCTGCCCTGGAGGGCATCCCTGATTCACTCATTAAAGAGATAAACCGTGAGTGCTCACCAAACACCAAGGACCAGAGAGAATAAAGTAGAAGGACAGACAGACTATGATCACGAAAGCAAATGAGAAGATCAGAGCTATGTAAAGTGCTCAGAGGGGAATTAAAGTGGGGAGGGGTGAGAAGGGTTACCTGACAGATTGATTTCTGTACCCCAGAAAAAAAAACTTTTCTTAATTTAACCCATGTTCTCATGGGTGTGAATTAATTCTAAATAGGACCTTTTGTTGTTGCTATGGTGTGGTCAACCAAGGGTGGGTCTGAATCCTCCCAGTGCTGGAGGCTTTATGCAGGTAAAGTCACGGGGAGTAGCAGGAAGCTGGAAGGAGAGGACATCGCCATGCGATCGTTAGACAAAGGGAGCTAAGGGTCGCCAGCCAGCAGAAGGCGTCGGAGGTGAGCCCTCTATTCCTTGAAGCGGTGAGCCAATCAGTGTTTGCCAGTTAAGCCTACCTATCCTGTGGCATATATCATAGCAGTTGGCAAACTAAGATGTTACTTTAGATTGGATAACCAGGGAAGGCTTCTCAGAGAAGAAGCCTTACTTTTATGCTGTTTTGTTTCTACAAGGATACGCTGAAGTATTAGATGATTGCAGCTAAAAGCAACATGTAGGACATTCCAAGCACAAGGTCCCCAAGGCTAGGAAGCACTGTATTTTTTTTTTTTATTCAACATCATATGCAAACACAAACATTCTTGCCATATGATTATTCCATTCTTGATATATAATCAATAACTCACAATGCCATCACATAGCTGTATATTCATCATCATGATCATTTCTTAGAACATTTGCATTAATTCAGAAAAAGAAATAAAAAGAAAACAAAAAAATTCATACATATCATACCCCTTACCCCTCCCTTTCATTGATCACTAGCATTTCAATCTGCTAAATTTATTTTAACATTTGTTCTCCCTATTATTGTTTTCTTTTTTTTTCTTTTCTGAGAAACAGAAAAGACGGCTAAATAGTTGTTGTCTTGTAAACAAGGGAGCTGGATCTGAGCCAGGCTTGGAAGGCAATAGTTTGAATTTTCTCCTGAGGGCAAAGGGGAACTATTAAATAAGTTTAAGTAGGAGAGCTTTGTAACCAAGCCACTCTGGCCAGGGAGTGAAGGCAGAATTGGAAGAAGGCCATGAGTGGAGAAGGGAGGATAGAGCAGTGTGAGAGCTAACAGTGGACTGGGCCAGGATGGCAAGAGTAGACATGGAGAAAAGGCCGTCGATGTGAGATATTTGGGAAGTGCATCCAGGAGGCAGTGGTTAGCTTGGATGGGAGATAAAATGAAGGGGAAAATAGAGGTTTTTGTGGAGTGCAGGAAATGGAGATTAGAAATGCAAACATGGACACTTCACAGATGCTTGTGTATGAGGTGTCCTCTTGGATGGACGATGTTGGAGCTCAGTGGGAACTTGCACTTGTATGGAGACCGTAGCTCTCTTTCCAGGAGGTCTTCTTGATCTGGCCTCTTCACACCCTTTCTTTCCAACTTTCTCAGTATCAATCCACCTCATCTTTCAAGCCCAGCCCAAATGCCATCTCTTTAAGAGGCGTCTCTCTGTCCTTCCACTCATACTGATGACCCTTTTTGTTTGGCTTTGTTACTGCCCTTTTTCATCTTGCTGGGTTTTATTTACTTTTGTGGTATAAGTTTCACTTACTGGGTGGTTATTAGTCATAATAATTACAATAATAATAATAATTAAAATTTACCTAGCATTCCCTACATGCTGACGCCATGATCACCATTCAAAGGTATTCTCTTAGGTATTCCTCATTGGAAGTAAATAGGTACTATCATTATTTCTATTTGTGAGATAGAGAAATTAAGGCTCATAGCAGTTGTAGTGTGTCCATTCCATAGATGAAAGTGGTGAGGCTTGGATTTGAACCCAGGCACACTGATCTAGCACCTGAGCTCTTAATATACTATGTGCTTCTGCTTCTTAAAAGAAATTACCCACACATTTTTTTCTTCTTTCTTTTTACATAAAAATAATGCCACTGACTTTTCAGTAGGCTATGCATGCTGAATTGCTGTTCTGTAATTAGAGAGATTGGCTTTTTTTCAGCAAACACTCCTTCCTTGTTTAGTTTTGACACTTTTAGGAATGAATACAGATACAAATTTACATGCCAGGTATGAATTCAGTTGTTGAAAAAATGCCTAGAAAAAGTGGAGTTATACCAAAATATTTAATATGGTTTTCTGTGAATGGTGCTATTCTGGGTTATTTCTTCATATTTCTTGTATTTTCCAACTTTCCATAGTAAGAATGTATTACAGAATGGAAGTAATGGTAATTTTGATGCTGTTTTGGGAGATCAGGTCAGTCTGCTGGTTACCGAGAAACTTGGCAGGTCACTAACAATTAAATTAGTGAATTTGTGGTTTGAATTTTCCTTTATAAATGTTGGGGTTTGCTTAAGTTGCCAGAATGCAATATACCAGAAATGGATTGGCTTTAACAAAGGGGATTTATTAGGTTACAAATTTGCAATTCTAAGGTCATGAAAATGTCCAAATTAAGGCATCAATAGAAGACACCTTCTCTCAGCAAAGGCTACTGACATCTGGAGTTCCTCTGTCATATGGGACAGTACATGGCGAGGTCTGCTGGTCCTTCTTTGAGCTCTCTCTAAAATATCTCTGCTTTCCATCCTCTCGTAAACTATTCTAACAAGAGGATTAGGACCTACCTTGAATGGGTTGGGTCATATTTCCATGGAAATAATTTAGCCAGAGGTCCCACCCACAATAGGTTTGCATCCACAGGAAAGGATTAAAAGAACATACTTTTCTGGGATATGTAACAGATTCAAAACAGAGCAGTAAGTTATGCATGTCATTGTTTAAAAAGTGAAATAGTTCTTTAAGGTTTAGAATAAAAAACAGCAAAGCTGTGCTCCCATTTTCCCATTCCCCAATAGCAACCACTTTGTAATTTCTAAACTGCATTTACTCTTGTTTTTCAAAATAGCATGATTACCCCTCTAATTTTTTTTTTTTAGTTGTAGACATTATCTGTCTATTGAATGCCTACTTCACAAGATGAGAAATTAGCTCTCTTACCAGCTTTCCCTCACCTCCACACATATACCTCTCTTTTTTCCTCCCTATATTTATTAATGGGCTGGCCAAATATTGAGTATATGCTATGTGACAGGTACAACTCTGAACTGTAAGAAAAAGCAGTGAACAAAAACAGGCAAAAATCCTTTTCCACATAGAACTTTACAATTATACATTTGGGTTAGGTCAATGCCGCTGTTTTATTATCACGAGGTAAATATTTTTCATTGATTATTACATTTCCTTTCCTTTATTTTCCCTAAAAAGTCAATGATTGGTTTTCTTTTACCATTTGCTTTCATTTTCATTGTACTGTTTTAAATTCTCGACCAAACACTCTGCCAGCGTGTAAGTCTCCTTTCAGTCCATTCACAGAAGGTAATCAACCAATATTACCTTATGAAGATCTGCCCTACTGCTCGTGATCTGGTCTGCTTGCTGTGTAGACCTACCACCACTGTCCTCCTCTGATCTCCCTCCAAAGTTGTCTCATGAATCCCCCTTGGCTCATTCCCATGTTGGAATCCCTGGTTCCTATTGTCTTCTCTATCATTTACTCTCTTGTTTTGTTGAAGTGCATCTTCCAGTTATTCCCTGAGAAAGTGCATGGGCAGTAAGCTTTTGATACCTTTCAAGTCGGAAAATGTCTTTATCCTACTTTCACGACAAATTTAGAATTTGGCTGGTATAGAATTCTGGGTAGGATTTTTCTCTTAGAATTTTTTTTTTAACTTTTTTTATTAATTAAAAAAATTAACAAACAAAACATTAAGATATCATTCCATTCTACATATACAATCAGTAATTCTTAATATCATCACATAGTTGCATATTCATCATTTCTTAGAACATTTGCATCAATTTAGAAAAAGAAATAAAAAGACAACAGAAAGAGAAATAAAACAAAAACAGAGAAAAAAACAGATTATACATACCATACCCCTTACCCCTAGCTTTCATTTACCACTAGCATTCAAAGTAAATTTATTTTAACATTTGTTCCCCCTATTTTTAATTTTTATTCCATATGTTCTAATCTTCTGTTGATATACTAGATAAAAGGAGCATCAGACACAAGGTTTTCAAATTCACACAGTCTCATTGTGAAAGCTATATCATTGTTCAATCATCATCAAGAGACATGGGTCCTGGAACACAGCTCTACATTTTCAGGCAGTTCCCTCCAGCCTCTCCACTACATCTTGAACAACAAGGTGATATCTACTTAATGCATAAGAATAACCTCCAGGATAACCTCTCAACTCTGTTTGGAATCTCTCAGCCATTGACACTTAGTCTCATTTCACTCTTCCCCCTTTGGTCAAGAAGGTTCTCTCAATCCCTTGATGTTAATTCTCAGCTCATTCTAGGGTTTTTCTCAGTCCCTTGATGCTGAGTCTCAGCTCATTCCAGGATCTCTGTCCCATGTTGCCAGGAAGGTCCACACCCCTGGGAGTCATGTCCCACGCAGAGAGGGGGAGGGTGGTGAGACTGCTCGTTTTGTTGGCTGGAGACTCGAGAGGCCACATCTGAGCAACAAAAGAGGCTCTCTTGGGGGTGACTCTTAGGCCTAAATTTTAAGTAGACTTGACCTATCCTTTGTGGGGTTAAGTTTCATATGAACAAACCCCAAGACTGGGGGCTCAGCCTATAGCTTTGGTTGTCCACACTGCTTGTGAGAATATCAAGAATTCAGTTTGGGGACGTTGAATTTCTCCCCGCTCTCACCATTCCCTGAAGGGGGCTTGCAAATACTTTTCTGGTCACTGATCAAATCACTCTGGGATTCATCGGGGCATCACTCTGGACAAACCAACAAAATCTCATGTCCTACCTGAGATTCCAAGTACTTATGACATTCAATCAAACTATCTACATGAGTTATATTAGGAAATGCTCTAGTCAAAATATAAATTTTGTAACAAATAAACATTTTTTGCTTTAGTCTCACACATAAGGTGACATTTTAAAGTATTAATTATCATCTATTTTCAGCACCCTGCAATAATGACATTCCTTTGTTCTTCCTCATGCAAAAACATTTTTAAAATTTGTACATTGTACATTTCACTATTATTATACACTGTAGGCATTCCTAGATTATACCATCTCGATCTTTACCATCTATCTTTCTTTCTGATTTCATTTATGTCCCCAGCCCGCCTCCCTCTATCATTCTCACATGCAGCTTCATTCAGTGTTTTAACATAATTACATTACAGTTAGGTAGTATTGTGCTGTCCATTTATGAGTTTTTTTGTATCCAGTCCTGCTGCACAGTCTGTATCCCTTCAGCTCCAATTACCCAATATCTTACCCTATTTCTATCTCCTGATGGTCTCTGTTACCAATGACATATTCCAAGTTTATTCACTAATGTCAGTTCATATCAGTGAGACCATATAGTATTTGTCCTTTTGTTTCTGGCTAATCACACTGAGCATAATGTCCTTAAGGTCCATTCATGTTGTTACATGCATCATAACTTTATTCTGTCTTACAGCTGCATAATATTCCATCTCATGTAAATGTCACAGTTTGTTTAGTCAACTATCTGTTGATGGACATTTTGGCTGTTTCCATCTCTTGGTAATTGTTAATAATGCTGCTATAACCATTGCTGTGTAAATGTCCATTTGTGTCCTTGGCCTCGTGTCCTTTGAGTAGAGACAGCATATAGATGGGTCCTGTGTTTTAATCTATTCTGCCAGACTATGTCTTTTGATTGGAGAGTTTAATCCATTAACATTCAGTGTTATTACTGCATGGGTAGTACTTTCTTCTACTATTTTGCCTTCTGGGTTTTATATGTCTTATCTAATTTTCCTTCTTTTTACCTTTACTCTTAGTCTTCCTTTCTACACTCTTCTCCACACCTCTCTCTCCTGTCTTCATATCTGTCTCTAGTGTTTCCTTTAGTATTTCTTGCAGAGCTGGTCTCTTGGTCACAAATTCTCTCAGTGATTTTTTGTCTGAAAATGTTTTAATTTCTCCCTCATTTTTGAAAGACAATTTTGCTGGATATAGAATTCTTGGTTGGCAGTTTTTCTCTTTTAATAATTTAAATATCCCATTGTCTTCTCGCCTCCATGGTTTCTGCTGAGAGATCTGAGCATAGTCTTATTGGGCTTCCCTTGTATGTGATGGATTGCTTTTCTCTTGCTGCTTTCAAGATCCTCTCTTTCTCTTTGACCTCTGATGTTCTGATTATTAAATGTCTTATAGTATGTCTACCTGGATCTATTCTCCTTCAGGTACACTGCACCTCTTGGATCTTTAATTTTAAGTCTTTCATAAGATTTGGGAAGTTTTCAGTGATAATTTCCTCCATTAGTTTTCCTCCTCCTTTTCCTTTCTCTTCTCCTTCTGGGACACCCACAACACGTATATTCATGAGCTTCATATTGTCTTTCAATTCCCTGAGTCCCTGCTCATATTTTTCCATTTTTTTTCCCTATAGTTTCTGTTTCTTGTCAGATTTCAGATGTTCCATCCTCCAGTTCAGAAATCCTATGTTCTGTCTCTTGAAATCTACCATTGTAGGTTTCCATTGTTTTTTCATCTCTTCTACTGTGTCTTTCATTCCCATAAGTTCTGTGATTTGTTTTTTCAGACTTTCAGTTTCTTCTTTTTGTTCTTTCCTTGCCTTCTTTATATCCTCCCTCAATTCATTGATTTGGTTTTTGATGAGGTTTTCCATGTCTGTTCGTACATTCTGAATTAATTGTTTCAGCTCCTGTATGTCATTTGAATTGTTGGTTTGTTTCTTTGACTGGGCCACATCTTCAATTTTCCTGGTGTGATTTGTTATTTTTTGCTGGCGTCTAGGCATTTAATTACCTTAATTAGTTTATTCTGGAGATTGCTTTCACTTCTTTTATATAGGGTTTTCTTGCTGGATGAATTTGTTGTCTATCTGTTCTTTGACATTCCGTTCAGCTTTATCTGGACCTCTAGCTTAAGTTTTGTGTAACAGAGGAGAATTTTTCAGTTCTTGTTTTCTTGTGTCTTGCCCTGCTTGTGTGGTGTCTTACCCCCCCACACACACACACACTTAGGAGGGTCTACTTAGAAATTATAGACCCCAGCCAGATTTTCGCAGGAGGAAAGAGTCACCTGTGTTGGTTTTCCCTGAGGGTGAGACCCAGCAGGTTGAAAGACTTTCCTGTGAAGTCTCTGGACTCTGTTTTTCTTATCCTGCCCAGTATGTGGTGCATGTCTGACTGCAGGTCTCAACAGCATAAGATGATGTGGTACCTTTAACTTTGGCAGACTCTACCTGCTGGGGGCATGGTGGAGACAGAGAAGAGGTTGTAGGCTGGTTTTAATGGCTTCAAGTTACTAAGCCCTGGTGTCTGAATTCCTTGATGGAGGGATTCCACCTGAGTTGGGCTTCACCCCTCCCCTGGGGAAGGCACAGGCTCCAGACAAGCCCCTAAAAGAGCTCACACTGCCTATGCCTGGGGTAGTTGCAGGCTGAAAAGTCCTTCCACTGTATCCAGAGGCAGTCAAGCCTTTGTAGATACACAGCCACAAAAACCTCTGTTTCCTTCTTTTTTTTTTCCCCCTTTTTCTGTCAGTCCTGCCCCCTTGGCACCGGGGCAAAAATGAGCAACCTCCACTTTGATCAGGTTCACCTAAGCTGGGGGCCTATTTTTAGTAGTCAGAATTTGTTAATTAGTTCCACAATTGGCGTTTGATTGTACCCAGTCCCTGATGTTGGTAAAGTCCTTTCCTTTCCCCTCCGGAAGCGGCCTGTGGGGGAGGGGCGCTGGCTGCTGCAGCAGCTTTGGGAACTCATGGTTCTGGGGGGTGCTCGCAGCTGGTCCAGCTGGTCCAGACTGGGGTACGCTGTGTGTCTGGTCACTGACGTGTCCCCAGGAGCTGTTTTGTACTGTTTCTCGTTATTTAGTAGTTGTTCTGGAGGATGAACTAAAACGCTCACGTTGTTAAGCCGCCATCTTGACCTGGAAGTCTCTTAGAATTTTGAAGGTGTTAATGCATTGTTCAACTTTATGTGTTGAGGTTGAGAAGTTTTATGCATTTGATTTCATCATCCTTGAGTCTTTTTTTTTTTTTTTTTTTCTCAGCCTAATTTTTAGAAGTTTCTGTGTCATCACTGTTTTCTCTGTCTGGAACTCCTATTATGTGAATGCTGGATCTTCTGGGCTGATCTAGTTTTAAAGAGTCTGTTCTCTCTTTGTCTTTGCAGGATAGTGTGAGGTTAGGAACATCACCTCTAGAACCAGAAGCCTCGGTGTTACACCTAGTCCTGCTGGTTGGCAGCTGCATAACTTTGGGCAAAAGTCACTTTGCCTCTTTGTGCTTTAGTTTCTTCCTCTGTACAATGGGTATGATATTAATACCTTTCCTATAGGATTACAGTGAGGGGCAAATTCTCACTGTTAGCTATCATTATTATTATTTCAGTAGTTTTATCTTCCAACATTTATATTACATTATTATTTTAAACTCTTCTCATTAATGCTGAGGTACAAAAATCTCGTATCCTTCTGAGAATGTTATATATATTTAAATGTTCTCTTCCACTCCTTTCATTCTATTTCTTCAGGGTTCTTTTCTTTCTCTGTTTGCCTTAGTCTCTATTTCCCATTTGAGGAATTCCTTAATTTTCTGATGATCCTTAACTGTCTATTCATATTTAAGACCAAGACACTGAAAAGCTGATATGAAGAAATAGTTTGGAGTTATGGTCAGGTTCATGATTAACAATAGTTTGCATGGATCCACCTTTTAAAGTCTTTCCTGATTTTTATTTTCTGCTGGCTAACAGGATTAATCTTATTTGGTTGTTATTGCTTTTGCCTGATTTTGTGACTGATGGAGAACTCACACTAAGATTAGGAAAAGTGTTGGCTCTGCCTTATTACTCACATTTGGTTGCATTATTAATATTAACATTTAACCTTCAGTTTCCTTGTAGGAATCATTTAAAGTCATTTGTCATCTTGAGAGAGTTAACTTGGCTAGATATAGATATATAATTCATAAATTCACTTATCTGGATAAATCTTAAAAGCAATTCATTTCAAAACACTAAAAGGAAACAAATGCTTGGGGGTGGGGGGAGTGCTACATTAGGTTTTCTACAGTGAGGTTTATCCACTCTTTTCTGACTGTCTCGTGTGACATATATAAAGCTACCAATGCCCCCTCCTGGGTTAATATTAGTAATATTAGTAATCTTTTTTCTAGTTGTTAAAAAAATTCACACACATAGTATATTTGTCAGGGTTCTCAAGAGAAACAGAACCAACAGACTATGTTTTATGTGCATTAATATACTGCGTATATTAAGATATTTATTTTAAGGAATTGGCTCATAGGATTGTGGGACTGGCAAGTGTAAATTTTGTCAGACAGATTGGCAGGCTGGAAATTCTGGTAAGAGTGATGTACTCTTGAGTCTGAAATCTGTAGGGGAGATCAGCAGGCTGGAAACTTGGAAATAAGTAGTGATATAGTCTTAAGGCAGAATTTCTTTCTATTTTTGGAAACCTCAGTTCTTTGCTCTTAAGGCCCTCAATTTATTGGACGAGGCCCACCTCACATTATCAAGGGTAATATCCTTGACTTAAATCAACTGATTGTAGATGCTAATCACATCTATAAAACACCTTCATATCAACATCCGGGTCAGAGTTTGACCAAACAACTGGTTACCTTAACTGAGCCAAGTTCACCTATAAAATTAACCATCACACATAGAAATTTATTCTTACACCCCAGTGGATCGTCTCAGACGCCTCTAGGATATATAGACCCAGAATATCACTTCAGACACTCCTTTTCTCATCACCACTGGGCTACTCACTTGGATCATAAGAAAAAGCAAAGAAGCTGGGAGACCATAGTTAGAAACCTAGTTACATATTAGGATTCTTTGGTTCTAGGAAGTTAAAAGTCAGAAGATTCATTGATCATACTGCCATTCTAGTTGGAGTCCGGGAATTTGTAATTTTTTATGATTCTAAGAGCAGCTGTTTGTCCATACATATTCATTTTGGAATCACTGGCAGGAAAAGAACACTGGTCAGGGAATCAGGAGATTCAAAGTTAGGTACCTCACTATCAGGTTACTTACCTAGGAAAGATACTTGACTGCTTTTCTCTTCATATATCTATCCAGGAAAATAAAAAGTTGGATGGACATGATATTCTTGTTTAACATCTAACTTCTCATTAATCTCCCACTTGGCAAAAGGTATGTATTTTTTTTCTCATGGGTTGGAAATTCTTTATTGTAATTAACATTGGCATTCCCATTGTTTGTAGCAGTAAATGATCTTCTCCATCATTATGTAGCTTAAAAGTTGAGGTCCGGAGACAATAATAACTCCCAAAGAGTGAACCAGTATGTAGATCCATAGTCAGGAATTGAACCTGAATTGAAATTTGGTGACTGAGCTTATTTGAAACTGTTATTTACCCGCAGAAAATCCATGTTCTTTTAATCCAGTCTTGTGGGTACAGACCTATTGTGGGTGGGATTTTTTGATTAGGTTGTTTCCATGGATATGTGATCCACCCAGTTGTGGGTGAGACCTTTTGATTAAATTATTTCATGGAGATGTGATCCCTGCCCCTTCAAGGTATGTCTTAATTAGTTTACTGGAGTCCTTAAAAGCTCACGGAGAAGAGAGAGAGCACAGAGCTAACACAGGAAACAGAAAGGTGAAACCAGGACACAGATGTCTGCAGATACAGAAAGAGCTGTGAGAGCCATTTGAACCCAGAAGCTGGGGAGAGAAGGTCAGCAGATAACACCATGTGCCTTTCCATGTAACTGAGAAACACAGGATGCAATCTTTCTTAAGAGAAAGTATCCTCTTGTTGCTGTCTTAATTTGGACATTTTTGTGATCTTAGAATTGTAAATTTATAACTTAGTAAATCCTCTTTATCAAAGCCACTCCATTTCTGGTATATTGCATTCCAGCAGGTTAGCAAACTGAAACACCCTTTATCATGTTGAAGAAGTTTCCTTCTGTTTCTAATTTTTAAATGTTTTTATCAGGAAAGGATGCTGGATTTTCTCATAATACCTTTTCTGCATCAATTGAGATGATCTTTTCCCCCCCATTCATTCTGACAATGTGCTACATAACATTAATTGATTTTCTTAATTTGAACCTCTCTGGAATGCTTAGAATAAATTCCACTTGAACTTGGTGTATAATTCTTTCAATGCACTGTTGGATTCATTTTCCCAGCATTTTTTGAAAACTTTTTTTGTGGTATAATATAACATATATACAAAGCAAAGAAATAAAAAAGCAGTACTTTTCAAAGCACTCTTCAATAAGTAGTTGCAGCACAGATCCTAGAGTTTGTCATGGGCTACCATACGATCCTCTCAGATTTTTCCTTCTAGCTGCTCCAGAATATAGGAGGCTAAAAGGAATAAATGTTTTTTTATCATCACAATCAACTTTTTTCCTTCTTTTTTTGTGAAAAATAACATATGTACAAAAAAGCTATAAATTTCAAAGCACAGCACCCCAATGAGTTGTAGAGCATATTTCAGAGTTTGACATGGGTTACAATTCCACAATTTTACATTTTACTTCTAGCTGCTTTAAGATCTTGGAGACTAAAAGAGATATCAACTTAATGAATCAGCAAACATATTCATTTGTTAAATCCTATCTTCTCTGTATAACTCCACCATCAGCTTTGATCTTTCTGTCCCTCTCTTTAGGAGCATTTGGGCTATGGCCATTCTACATTTTTGATATTGGAAGGGTCTGTCACTAATATGGGGTAGGAAGATGGAACCATCTGATATTCTGGAGAGGCTGGGCTAGGTTTCAGGACTTATCTGGACCAGGGACCCATCTGGAGGTTGTAGGTTTCTAGAAAGTTACTCTAGTGCCTGGAACCCTTGTGGAATCTTATATATTGCCCTAAGTATGCTTTAGGATTGGCTGGAATGGTCCTGGTTGGGGGTCGGCAGATTATGATAGGTAGCAAGGTCTATCTGAAGCTTGTGTGAGAGCAACCTCCAGAGTAGCCTCTAGACTCTATTTGAACTCTCCCTTCCACTGATACCTTATTGGTTATACTTCTTTTCCCCTTTTGGTCAAAATGGAATTGTTGATCCCATGGTCTGGATTCATCCCCTGGGAGTCATCTCCCATGTCGCCAGGATGTCATGTCCCCACCCCTGGATGTCATGTCCCACATAGGAGGGAGGGCAATGATTTCACTTGCAGAGTTGAGTTTGCCAACATTTTTTTTAAGTATTTTTATTGACAAAACAACATACAAACACAATCATTCTTACATACAAACAAATTGCATACATGGTGTACTAATCAATGGCTCACAATATCATCATATAATTGAATATTCATCACCATGATCATATTTTTTTTTCATTCAGTGTTTTAACATAATTACATTACAATTAGAGTTTGCCAACATTTTGATGAGGATTTTTTCATCAGGATTCATAAGAGATGTTTATCTGATTTTGTGATGTTGGCCCCATCTAATGAATTTGGAAACTTTTGTATGTTTGAAAAAGTCTTTATTTTATCTTCATTTTAAAGATATTCTCACAGAACATACAATTCTGGATTGAGTTTTTTCTTTCAGTACTTTAAGGATATTGGTCCATAGTCTATTTATTGCCATTATTTCCCGTGAGAAATCTGTCTTTATCTTTTTCCCTCTGTATGTAATATATTTTTTCCTTCTTCAGATTGCTTTTAAGAGCATATATTTATCACTGATTTTGAGCATTTTGATTATGATGTGTCTCAGTGTCGTTTTCTTTTTCTTGAGCTTGGGGTTTATTGTGCTTTTTGGATCTTTAGGTATATAGTTTTAAATAAATTTGGAAAATTTTCAACCATTATATATCCAAATACTCTTTTTGTTGTTGTTTCCCAGGTCTTTTTCCTCTCCTTCGGGAAGTTCAATTACACTTATATTAAGAGAACTTCAATTTGGCCATTTGGAGTTGTCCCATAATTCACTGATGCTCTGTTCTTTTTTTTTTTTAACATCTCTTTTTTTTTAGTCTTGTGTTTAATTTCTGTTGCTATCTTTGAGCTCATAATCTTTTCTTCTGCAATTTCCAGTCTGTCAGTAATCCTATATAATATATTTTTCATCTCACATATTGTAGTTTGTTGTTTTGGTTTTGATCTCTAAAAGTTTGAGTTTTTAAAAACATCTTTCATATTTCTACTTGAACTTGTGACAATGTGGAATAAAATTATAACAACTGTTGAATGTCCTTCTCTGCTAATTCTTAACATCTTTTTCAATTCTGGATCAGTTTCAAGTAATGGATTTTTCTTCTCATTATGGATCATATTTTGCTGCTGCTTTACAGTCCTGATAAATTTTTATTGGTTGTGAATTTTACTTTGTTGGGTGCTGGATATTTTTGTATTTCTGTAAGTATTCTTGAACTCTATTTTGGGATACAGAATAATTAAACTGGCTTCATCTTTTTGTTTTTTGCTTTTAGAATCTGTTAGCTGGAACTAGAGCAATGCTCAATCTACAACTAGTAAACCCCAATATCCTCCACTACTGAGGCAAGACCCTTCTATATATTCCACCAGTGCCTCAGGAATCATGAGTTTTTCCACTCTAGCTGGTAGAACCTAGCATTATTCCTGGCCCTCAGTGAGCAACAAGGACCGTTGCCTCTAATTCTTGCAGGTTCTTCTTTCACCAGCTTTAGGTAGTTTCCTCACACATATGCACAGATCGGTATTTAACTGAATACTTAAGTGGGGCCCTTTGAAAATTTCTAGAATTTTCACTCTGTGCAACTCTTACTTCTCTATACTCTGTCTTACAAACTCCAGCTGCCTTGGTCTCCCTGAACTTTCCCCTATGTTGCTCAATTTAGGTTGTTCACTGGGCTCGTGCTAAAGGCTGTACTCAGGTCAGTAAGCTGAGACAATCATAGGACTCAACTCATTTTTTTTCCGTATCATATGGATCGCTGAGTTTCATTGCCTGGTGTCCAATGTCTTGGAAACTACTTTTTGACATATTTTGTCCATTATTTTGATTGTTTCAAGTCAGAGGCTAAATCTGCCTCCTGTTCCTCCATCCTGGCTGGAAGCAGAAGTCAGATTATAAATTTGAAGAAGTCTCTGCAAGAATTCCTCTGTGATGAGCCTGAAATTCTCATCATACAAATGGGATCCAGAAGATCCCATTTGAAATCCTTATACTGTTTTACATGGTATATGTTTTTCTTACTGGTAAGTGGTTATTTAGATTGTGAGTAGATATTTTGGAGTTGTGTTTATCAAAGTGTGGTTCCTGGATCAACAATCTCAGTATCACCAAGGAATTTATTAGAAATGCAAATTATTCGGCAGTCCTCTAGACTTACAGAATTGGAAACTCTTGGGCAAGGTGTTGGTTGTATAGAGTTAGCAATCTATATTTAATAGGTAATTCTGATAGGTGCTAACCTTTGAAACCATTGTCCGAGGACCCACAGTTTGGGTAAGTGGTGAAGGAAGTTTAGGACAACTTTAGAGTTCCTTTGAATCCTCATAAGCAGCTGCCAACTACACCTGTCACAGATGCAGTGATTTGAAGGTGGGTATACAAGCTAAGAAGAATATAAGGAGAAGAAAACATTCTTTTTCTTCCTGGAAATTTTCTTGGTTAGGAAAATCCTTCCCAAGTTTCCTCGTTCCTCACAGCAAATGGAATTTGTGTGATGAGAGGACTGCAGAAAATTGGACACTGGCAGTAACTGATTCTATTCTGGACATAAGGGTTTCAAGGCAAATGAGCTAAGGGATTGTGTTCAGGAACCATATCCACAGCTTTTGGGATTTCTTGGTCCCTGATACCATGTCTGGTAAACAAACTGTTGGTTCCAGAGGGGTAGTTGGCAGCATTAGAAAAGGAGAGAGGAGTTCATGCCATAGGACAGTGTACATTGGACAAGAGTTGCAACAATGTTGGGCAAAAGCAATTATCTTGAGAAAAATGGTCTTTCAACATCAGTGGGCCAGGTTCCCAGAGAGGTGGATTTTTCCATTAGGGTTTGCTCTGGCTCCTTTCCATCTCCTTTGGCCATGTGATGGCCCCGCCTCCCCCCTCTATTGACCAAGAATGGGGCAAGAAGGGCAAAGAGAAGGAGACCAACACTGTTGTTTTCTTTGTTTCTGTAAGTGGTTTGTTTCTTTTTTTGCCAAAGGTAAAATAATCCGCATTTAAATTATCAGATTTCATTAAATGACCCTAATTTGGGAACTAGAGATTGGTAGCCTGAGGAGCATTTTGGGTACTATGAAAAGGTGATCTGATATTTTAAAAAATTTAAAAAATCAAGAAAAAAGTTGATTTCACTAATGGCTGGGCAGAATACACCATCAATACAATCACCCAAAAGTTGTGAATATTCAGGAATTATTTAAATAGGGATTGCATATTCTTTGTCCCTGGAGCTTTCAGTTTCCCAGCTGGGTCCCCTGCACTCACTTAGGCTCAGCTCTCTTTCCCAAGTTTCTGGTATCAATCAAGTTTCAAGTTTCTCCATTGTTAATACAGTTCTTTCTTTCATTAACTATTTATTGATGGCATATTAAGAGCCAAGCTAAGAGCAGGTTTGACAATGGAAATGTCAAACAAGTCCATTTCCTGTCTTCAAAGAAGACAGCCACACAAAAATGCAAAGGGTGTCACAGGGTATTAGGAGTCCTGGGCCAGGAGCTCTTCATTGCCGTGAGGTCTATATAGTCACTTGTCCAAGCACAGTCACTGAACTCTGGACTTGTACTTTGCAATCAAGACTCATTTTCTTTTGTCCCCACACTCCCTCATCCCACCACCTCCTCTATCTAGTGCCTGCCAAGGGGATTTTTGATTCCAAAAATGTATCTGTTCCTGGCCGGCCTGTGTCTTATTGGACTTGGGTTGTTTTGTTTTCTTGGCTGTTTCCCCTTCTAGAACGTGAGGTACATGTTAGTAGGAATCACTTGGCACATGCTTGATGACTAATAAATGCTCATTTTCTTCTCCCTTCATAGTGGATTCCTGACCTTCATGTACTACCTGCCTTCCTTGGCAGCTTTGTCTAATCCAGGGCTCATACAGTTAAATCAATCAGGTAGGCCAGGGGTAATACAAGTGGGAGTGGTGGGGACTGGGACATACAGGAGAGTGAGCACCTGTCTAATCAATGGAGGAAACTGCTGTTCACATCCAGCTGTTTGCTTCCATGCAGAAATGATGACCTCATATAGCCAGTTTTCCAGTTTTTCAAGAAAAGTCAGGAATCTGGATTATGTAACATTTGCCAATTTTAAAAACACTGCTAGCCCAAGAAAATCTCTCTGAGATCCAAATTTTCTACATGAATTCTACATATTTTACTTTTATAAGAGAGCCTAATTATAGTTTCAGTTTTGTTTTGCTTTTAGATGGTTTAATTAGAAACCAAGTGAAGTGAGCACTCAATAAATGGTAGTTTAGGATGGTATCCAGGAACAGAGCCAATCAGAAGAAGGGATCATGAAACTAGTAGATTTAGATGCACATTCAGTTGAGTCAACTTAGAGGCAAGGATTTCAAAAAGAGTGAACAAAGGTGGGGAGTGATGGAAACCAATGAGAACTGCTCTGGGATAAAGGGGAAAGTGTAGTAAAGCACAACACTGCCTCACACAAGGCTTTAATTAATTCTGTTCTTCTCTCACTGAAGTGACAGTTCATAGGATATAGCTAAGTGGCTGTGATGCTTCGGCATGGTGGTGTCAAAATAACAGGATGGCAACTTCATCTGTTTTGGGGCTGGGAGAATGTGTTTGTTGAGTTGCTTTTAGGAGAAACAGCTGCTTTGTGGAAGTGTTTTCCAGGAACCTCTTGTGCCTGCATTTATACCCATAGTCATGATTAATATATGCTATGAGCAAGGCCTGGTACATTGCCCGAGGTCTGAAAAGATAAATATATATATATTTTTTTTTCAGGAAAAGATGATTTTGAAAGTACCATTAGTTCACATGGGAGGTGTTAAAAATTTCCTGGAAAATGGCACCCATCTGCAATGGAATAAGAGGCATTTGCTGATTTTCTATGTTTTCCTTGAACACCTGTTATGTATGGTACAGGTGTGGTTGTAGGCAACTTCCATTGAGAGATTATAGTTAAGAAGAAATGAAAGCTGTGATATCAATCTTTTCAGAAGTATACAGTTGGCCTGGAAAGAAAACAGAGTCAGCCCCAGGGAGCATGTTCAAGGAAATTACAAAATGACAAGGAGAGGAGAGAAATCAGAGAAGGGAGCAAGTGTTCTGACTTTTGACTGAGAGCATCCCTGCCAACTTCTTTTCACACAAGAAGGTTTATTATTTACTTTGCATGGCTCTTGCAATATGTAATATTGCAAAACAAAATGTCAGATTTTTTTCTTCTTGTTTAAACATTCAACGAGGTTTTTGGCCTTATGCACTTTTTACCAACTACTGAGAAAATTTAATATGGTCTCTGACTAGCATTGTTCATTTTTTCAAATGTGACTATTTTGTGCAAGGTCTAGGAGATGAGATATTGATTATATGAAAAATAAAGGAGTATAACAAATTAAAAACCCAAAAGATCCCACACCTTGGAAAAGGTACTGTGTTTTCATGTAGACATGTGGCTATTTAGTAAAATCAACAACTACTATCTCTCTGTGTGCACATCTATCTCTAGCTACCATTTACATATTTAATATAACTTGTAAATATATATTAAGAAAAATGAGAGTGACCAGTATAGAAAGCTATAAATGACAATTTAAAATTTGGCTTCACACCTGTTTCCAGTTCACAAAAATGTCAATGGAAATTAATTTTATTTTTTGAAAGTCTATTGCAATGGTATTATTAAAATTGTAGGCCCTAGGAGTCATTATAAAGTTGCATAAAAACTTACTTTTCTTGAGGTTCAGGTTCTAAGCCAAATCCAATATAAAAATTGGATGATGTTATGATGGATTGTTTATTTGCCTTTTGTGGTTAGCAGGATAATAATCCCCCACAGATGTTTGTATCCTAATTTACAGAACCTGTGACTCTATTAGGTAATATGGCTAAGAGGAATTTTAAGATTGCAGATGGAATTAAGGCTGCTAACCAATTGACCTTCAGATAGGGAGATTATCCTGGATTACTCGGGAAGCCTCAATGTGATCAAAAGTCCTTAAAAGTGGGAATAGAAGGCACAAGAGGAGAGTCAGAGGGAGATGTGACAACTGAAGAAAAGCGTAAGAAATGCAACATTGCTGACTCTGAAGATGGAAGAAAAGGGCTCTAAAATTAAAAAAAAAAAAAAAAAAGAAAGAAAAGCAAGAAAATAGGTACTTCCCTAGAACCCCTAGAAATGGATGCAACCTACCAACATCTTGATTTGAGCCTTGTAAAACTATATCAAACTTCTGACCTACAGAACATTAAGTTAACAAACTTGTGTTGTTTTAAGCCACTAAGTTTGTGATAATTTGTTACAACAGCAAATAGGAAACAAGTACATGTTTGTTATTGTCAAAAATGGAATGTTAAAATTAAAGAAAAAATACTGACAAAATTAGTCAATTTTGTCAAATTAAATTTGTTTCCAAATTTTAATAAAATTCGCTTAACAAGTAATACAGACTTTTGCTTCTGACCATGGTCAAGTAATAGAGTTCAGAATTACCCTCTTGCCATAAATAATTAGAAAACTGTGTAGAATAAATGAAACAACAGTTTCTAATGTCAAACAATTGGTAGCATGTGGCGACTAGCACGCTCAGTGTGGAGGCTGAAGGGAGACAGAGGGCTGAAGAGAAGACAATGGGGAATTAACAAAGAAAGACAAGAGACAAAGATAGAGTTAAAGCTGGAACCAGGTGGGACTCTGAGCTCTGATGGAGACCCAAAGAGGTTCAGCACTGTTTATTTTATAGGGCTGTGAGGTAAAGAAAGTAACAAAAGTGTAACTAAAGAACAGGGAAAGAGGAAGCATGGGCTGAACCATCTGCTTCCCTGTGCAAGATGAGTCAAAAGTTACAGGTTTCCCAAGGCTTCCTTCTGCCCCAGACTCAAGCAACTTTGCAGCACTTTAGTCTTTTCAGGACATCAGGTACCTATTCCCACAGAGACAGCTTTGTTATATCTCTGCAGCTATGGACAGTAGCACAGGATGTGCTAAAAAAAAAGAAACAATCAGGTAAGCCCTATAAACGTACCAGCTTTCTGGTATTCAAATATGATTAGGTCTGTGAATGAGGTAAAACCTATGTTCTAGTTTGCTAGCTGCCAGAATGCAATATACCAGAAACAGAATGGCTTTTTAAAGGGAGAATTTAATGAGTTGCTAGTTTACAGTTCTAAGGCCGAGAAAATGTCCCAATTACAACAAGTCTATAGAAATGTCCAGTCACAGGCATCCAGGGAAAGATACCTTGATTCAAGAAGGCTGATGAAGTTCAGGGTTTCTCTCTTAAGTGAGAAGGCATGTGGCGAACACAGTCAGGGCTTCTCTCTCAGCTGGAAGGGCACATGGTGAACACAGCATCATCTGCTAGTTTTCTCTCCTGGCTTCTGGTTTCATGAAGTTCCCCAGGAGGTGTTTTCCTTCTTCAACTCCAAAGGCTGCTTGCTGGTGGACTCTCTGCATCTCATGGCTACATCGTTCTGCTCTCTCTGAATCTCTTTCTCCAAAATATTTCCTCTTTTATAGGACTCCAATAAACCAATCAAGACCCACCCAAATGGGTGGAGACATATCATCCCCTAATCCAGTTTAACAACCACTCTTGACTAGATCACATCATCCAGGGAGATGATCTGATTACAGTTTCAAACATACAGTATTGAATAGGGGTTGTTCTACCTTTATGAAATGGGATTTATATTAAAACATGGCTTTTCTTAGGGGCATACTTCCTTTCAAACCAGCACAACCTACAATCACACCAGATTTCTATAATATAGAGATGGGTAATCTAAAAACTATCCTGGCAGTATTGCTGAGTTGAGTAGAATGGAAAGATTGAGGCAGATGGAATTTATAGGGGCAAGAGAGTTGAGGTGAGAATTAGCAGAAAAAGAGTACAAATGTTTGCATGGGTCAGCTTGAATTTTTCCCTGAATAATGATTTGCACATGCAAATCATTTCTGGATGAGTCAAACCCATTAGGCTGGACAAACACAGATTCTAGGGAATAAACCTTCACATGGGAATTATAGACAATTAATTCTCCAAGTTCACATAAGCCTGGAAATCTAGTTCACAACAGCCAGAGTAATGAAATACAATTGAACAGATTGCACATTTCATAGAGTCTCCAGAAAGGCTGTATCTTAGTAGTGGAGTTAAGTTAACATGAGAATAAAGGTTCTCATAAGCTTATTATAAAAAAGAATAAAAACAAGCATCAAAATTATCTAACTGTTTCACAAATAACTTAAATACTCTCCAGATTCAATGGTAGTTAAAGAAATCAACAAAAATCCCACAGCCAACAATGTAAAATTTACAATGTCATCATGCAATAACAAATTATTACACATACAAAGAAACAGAAAAGTATGATTCATAGCAAAGGAAAATCAGACAACAGAAATAAATCCAGAAATGGCAAAGATGATGGAATTATCAGGCAAGGATGTTAAAACAATTATTTTAAATATGTGCATTATGCTCATGAATTTAATAAAAATGTGAACATAATGAGAGAAATGAAAGTTATGACAAAGAACCAAATGGAACTTCTAAAGATGAAAACCACCATATTTGAAATGAAAATTTTACTGGCTAAGATAACAGCAGATTAGATACTGAAGAACAAAAAAATCAGCATGTTTGAAGACCTAGCAATAAAAATGACTCAAAATGAACCCAGAAAGAAAAACGCTGGAAAAAAATAAAGAGTACCACAGTGACTTTGGGACAATGTTATGTGGTGTAACATATGTATAATTTGAGTCCCAGAAAGCATGAGAAG
Organism: Tamandua tetradactyla; assembly: GCF_023851605.1. Classification (NCBI taxonomy): domain Eukaryota; kingdom Metazoa; phylum Chordata; class Mammalia; order Pilosa; family Myrmecophagidae; genus Tamandua; species Tamandua tetradactyla. Next base: position 128,074,351 of record NC_135329.1, on the reverse strand, counting down.
GGGAGGAAGAAAATATTTAAAAAAATAATACCTTAAAAATTTCCAAATTTGATGAACATTGTATACTCACTGTGAAGGTTTGAAGCTGTATGTGTCCCCAGAAAAACATGCTGTTAAATTTAACCCATACCTGTGGATCTGAAACCATTGTAAATATGACCTTTTGATGAGGCCACTTCAGTTCAAGTGTACACACATTAACCAGGATGTCTTATTTTTATTTATTTTTAATTTAAAAAATATTTATATTTTAAATATTTTTATTGAGAAATCTTCACACACATACAGTCCATACATGGTATATTCAGTGGCTCACAATATCATCACATAGTTGTGTATTCATCACTATGATATTTTTAAAACATTTGCATCATTCCAGCAAAAGAAATAAAAAGACAAAATTCATACATCCCATTACTATCCCTCTCATTGACCATTAATATTTTGATCTACCCAATTTTTACCCTTTATACTCCTATTATTTATTTATTTATTATCTTTATTTTTTTTACTCTTCTGTCCATACCCTGGATAAAAGGAGCATTAGACACAAGGTTTTCACAATCACATGGTCACATTGTAAAATCTATATAGTTATACAATCATCTTCAAGAATCAAGGCTACTGGAACACAGCTCAACAATTTCAGGTACGTCCCTTCAGCCATTCCAATACACCATAAACTAAAGGTCTATATAATGCATTAGAATAACCTCCAGGATAACCTCTCAACTCTGTTCGAAATCTCTCAGCCACTGAGACTTTATTTTGTCTTTTCCTGATCTTAGAGGGAGAATTTTCAGTCTCTCGCCATTGAATATGATGTTAGCTGTGTGTTTTCCATATATTCCCTTTATCATGTTGAGGAAGTTCCCTTCTATTCCTGTCCTTTGAGGTGTTTTCATCAAAAAAATATGTTGAATTTTGTTGAATGCCTTTTCTGCATCCATCGAGATGATCATGTGGTTTTTCTGCTTTGACTTATTGATGTGGTATATTACATTAATTGATTTTCCTGTTGTGAACCAGTCTTGCATATGTGGACTAAATCCCTGTTGGGCATGGTGTATAATTCTTTTAATGTGCTGCTGGATTTGATATGCAAGTATTCTGTTGAGAGTTTTTGCATCTATATTCATTGAAGAGATTGATCTGGAATTTTTTTTTCTCATGATATCTTTGTCTAGCTTTGGTATTAGGGTGATGTTAGCTTCATAGAATGAGTTAGGTAGCTTTCCCTCCTCTTCAATTTTTATTTGAAGAGTTTGGGCCAGATTGGTAGTAATTCTTTCTTGAATGCTTGGTAGGATTCACATGTGAAGCCATTTTGTCCTGGACTTTTCTTTCTTGAAAGCCAGAGATTGGCAGAATGGATAAAAAGCATGACTCAACTATACGCTGTCTATAAGAGACTCACATTAAATTCAAAGACACAAGTTAAAAGTGAAAGGATGGAAAGTATACCGTGCAAGTAGTAACCAAAAGAGAACTGGGATAGCTAGGCTAGAATCACATAAAATAGAGTTTAAATAAAAAATAGCTGAAAAGGATGAAGGCAGTCATTAGATATTAATAAAGGGATAAATTCAACAAGAAAATTTAACTGTTCTAAATATGTATGAAATTAACAGCACAACCCCCAAATATATGAAATAAATATTGACAGATTTGAAGGGATAGACTGATGATTCTCAACACTTTCAATAATATATAGAACATCTAGTGAGAAGGAAATAAGAAAACAGAAGACTAGGATGATACTCTAAACCAACTAGACCTAAAAGATATTTATAGAACATTTCACCCAGCAACAACAGAACACAAATTCTTCCTGAGTGCACATGGATGATTCTTCAGGGTGTGCCAAATCTTAGGTCACAAAACAAGTCTCAATAAGCTCAAAAATATTGAAATCATACAATGTACCTTGTTCATATCACAATGGAATTAAACTGGAAATCAGGGAGAAATGGAAAATTCACAAATACAGATAAATTTTTAAAAATAAACTTTTAAACAACCAATGGGTCAAAGAGGAAATCACAAGGGAAATTAGGAACTATCTTGAGGTGAATGAAAATGAAAATACAACATACAAAAACTTAGGGGATGTAGCAAAGGCAATGCTGAGAAGGAAATGTATATCTCTAAATGCTTACATTCCAAAAGAAGGGAGACTTCAAATCAGAGACCTAACCTCAAAACTGGCAGAACAAGAAAAAGAAGAGCAAACTAAATTTAAAAATAAGCAGAAGGAGAGAATCAACAAAACCAAAATCTAGCTGTTTGAAAAGATCAATAACATTGACAAGCTTTAGCTGTACTGATGGGAAAAAAAAAGAGAGGATACAAATAATAAATATCAGAAATGAAAAGGGGGCATTATTACTGCCCCCACTCAAATTAAAAGGACTGTAAGAGGATACTTTGAACAGCAGTATGGTATAAATTAGAGAACCTAGATGAAATGGACAAATTATTAGAAACATACAAACTACCTACACTGATTCAAGAAGATATAGAAGACCCAACAAAGCAATTATTAATAAAGAGATTGAATCAATAATGAAAAACTTCCCAACAAAAAAAGCCCAGGACCAGATGGATTCACAGGTGAGTTTTATTAAATATTCCAAGAAGTAACTACAATTTTGCTCAAACTCTTCCAAAAACTTAAAGAGGAGGGAACACTACCTAACTCATTCTATGAGACCCAAATCACCCTCATATCAAAGCCACATAAAGATGCCACAAGGAAAGAAAACTACTGACCAATGTTTATTATGAATATAGATGCAAAAATCCTCAACAAAATACTAGCAAACCAAATCCAACAGCACATGAAAAGAATTATACACCATGATCAAGTGGGACTTATCCCTGGTAGCAAGGGTGGTTCAAGGTAAGAAAATCAGTTAATGAAATTCACCACCACATTAGCAGAATAAAGGAAAAACAAACAACCCATGATCCTCTCGATGCAAAACAAAGACAAAAACAAAAAAAGCATTTAACAAAATCTAGCACTCCATTGTGGTAAAAACATAGAAAACAAAAGAATAGAAACTTCTTTATCATGATAAAGGGTTTGTCATTATACTTAAAGCTTAATGGTTTAAGATTGAAAGCATTTCCTCTAAGATCAGGAAAAAGACAAAATGTTCACCATTATTGACATTATACTGGAAGTTCTTGCCAGAGCAATTAAGCAAGCAATAGAAATAAAGGCGTCTGAACTGGAAGGAAGAAGTAAACCTTTCCTTATTTGCAGATGACATGATCTGCTACATAGAAAATACTGAAAAATCTGCAACAGAGCACCTAGAGCTAGAAAATGAATTCAGTAAAGTGGTGAGGTACAAGGACACTGAAAAATCAGTAATGTTTCTGTACACAAGCAGTGAACAACTGGAAGAAGAAATCAAGAAAGAAATCTAATTAACTATAGCAAGTAAAAGAATCAAGTATCTAGGAATAAATCTAACCAAGGATTTAAAGCACTTATAACCAAGAGAAAGCTACAAAATATTGCTAACAGACTATGCCTAAGAGTTACTTCCAGAGGACCTCTTTTGTTGCTCAGATATGGCCTCTCTTTAAGCCCAACTCTGCAAGTAAAATCATTGCCCCCCACCTCCACTACATTGGACATTGAGGGGTGAAAGTCTCCCTGGCATCATGGGGATGACTCCCAGGGATGAGTCTGGCCCTGGCACCATGGGATCAAAAATGTCATCTTGATCTAAAGGGGGAAAAGAAGTGTAACAAAAAAGGTATCAGCGGCTGAGAGAGTTCAATAGAGTTGAGAGGCTATGCTGGAGGGCACTCTTAAACAAGCTTCAGATAGACATTGCCACCTTCCATAACTTGCCAAACCCCAACCAAAACCATTCCTACCTGTGCTCATTTGAAATGATGTATGTACCCTAGAAAGCCATGCTTTAATCCTAATCCCATTTTGTAAAAGCAGCCACTTCTTCTAGTCCCTATTCAGTATTATATGCTTGAAACTGTAATCAGATCATCTCCCTGGATATGTGATTTAATCAAGAGAGGTTGTTAAAATGGATTAGCTGGAAGCATATCTCCACCCATTTGGGTGGGTCTTGATTGGTTTACTGGAATCCTATAAAAGAGGAAACATTTTGGAGGAGAGATCTCTGAGAGAGCAGAGAATGACATAGCCATGAGAAGCAGAGTCTACCAGCCAGCGAACTTTGCAGATGAAGAAGGAAAATGCCTCCCAGGGAGCTTCATGAAACAGGAAGCCAGGAAAGAAAGCTAGCAGATGATGCCATGTTCATCCTGTGCCCTTCCAGCTGAGAGAGAAGCCCTGACTGTGTTTGCCATGTGCCATCTCACTTGAGAGAGAAACCCTGAACATCATCAGCCTACTTGAACCAAGGTATCTTTCTCTGGATGACTTTGATTGGACATTTCTATAGACTTGTTTTAATTGGGACATTTTCTTGGCTTTAGAACTGTAAATTAGCAACTTATTAAATTCCCCTTTTAAAAAGTCATTCTGTTCCTGGTATATTGCATTCTGGCAGCTAGCAAACTAGAACGCCACCAATCCTAAAGTACATCTAGGGTGTTATATAAATTCTACCAAGGTTCCATGCACTAGGGTGACTTTCCAGAAATCTACAACCTCCAGATGGGTCCTTGGATCAGATAAGTCCTGAAAAGCAGAGGGGCCAGCCTTTCCAGAACATCAACTAGTTCTGTCCCCCTATCCTATACTATTGACAGCCCCTTACAATATGAGAAAGTTAGACTGGGCATAGCCCAAATACCCCTAAAAAATGGGAAACAAATCAAAGGTGATGGTGGTGTGATACAAAGAAGGTAGGGTATAACAAATGAGGATGATTGCTGAATCATTATATTGATATTTCTTTTCATCTCCACTATCTCAAAGCAAGTAGAATTAAAAACCCCAAATTGTGGAATTTTATCCCATAACAAACTCTAAAATCTGTTCTACAACTAATTGATGTGATGTGCTTTGACATTTATTGCTTTTTTGGTATATATGTTATTTTTCACAAAAAAGAAAAAAATTCTTCTAGCCTCTAGTGTTTTGGAGCAGCTAGAAGGAAAAATCTGAAATAGTGGAATGGTAATCCATAACAAACTGTGAAATCTGTTCTGGACTTACTTCTAATGAAGTGTACTTTGAAAATCATTGCTTTTTCTTTCTATTCTTTGTATATATGTTATAATTAACAATAAGAAACTTAAAAAAAAAATACTGCTAAAAGACCTTAGTAAAAAGAAGGACATTCTGCATTCATGGTTGGAAGGTTAAACATTCTTAAAATGTCAATCCTTACTCAAAATTATTTATATTCAGTGCAATCCCATTCAAAATTCCAGCAGTTTTCTTTTTCAGAAATGGAAAAGCCAATCACCAAGTTTTATTGGAAGGGTAAGGAGCCCTGAATAGTCAAAGCCATCTTGAAAATAAAAAGAGTGAAGCTGGAGGACTAACACTTCCTGATCTTAAAACTTATTATAAAGCCACATTAATCAAAACAGCATGGTACTGTCCAAGAACAGAGTTATAGACCAATGAAATAAAATTGAGAGCTCAGAAATCAATCCTCACATTTATTGTTAATGGATTGTTGATAAGGGAGCAAACACCACTTAATTGGGAAAGAATAGTCTCTTCAACAAATGGTGGTGGGAAATCTGGATCTTCATTTGCAAAGAAAAAAGTAATGAACGAGGACCCCTACCTCACACCACATAAAAAATCAACTCAAAAATGGATCAAAGGCCTAAGGTTAAGAACCAGAACCATCAAACTTCTAGAAAAAAATTTAGGGAAGCATTTCCAGGACCTCATAGTTAGTAGTACAATTATAAAAATATGCTTTCATCAATTGTAAGAAACGTATCACATTAATGCAAGGTGTTAATAATAGATGGTGTATGGGAATTCTGTATTTTATACATGATTGTTTTGTAAATCCACAACTTCTCTAATAAAAAAAAATTGGGAAAGAACATAGAACATATGGATTGCATAACTGGGGGAATGAAATAACCATTAGTCTATAAAAAATAGAGTAAGGTGTTCATGTGTATGTACACATGCATAGATGAAATAGTTTATTAAGTATTTATACTGTTTGTTTCAGAGGAAGAACATTTTCTTCTGCATGATGCATTTCATGCATTTTCTTGGGATCAAGTTTTAGGGAATGGGGAAGTTCTGCCAAGGGAAGTTTACCTGGTGTGGATTAGAAAATTTAGAGGCTTTCATTCTTATAGGGACTATCAGAGGTAGACTATTTTATCAAGCCATCTAAAGCATCCTGTAGTCAAATCCATGGAACCAATGTTGTATTGAAGCTGGTAATGATAATTGATTGTGAAATATTCAGTAATTTTGTGAGCTATTTGTTAATCCATTGGTAGCTTGATATTGCCCATGATGGAGGCATTTACACCATGAAAATTGATAAATGCTAATTAGGATTTGTTTTCTCCAGAGAACTGGTTTACCAATATATCACTGCTATGAATATATTATTTCTTTTAATTTGCTCATTTCAGCAACTGGCAGGTGGGTCAGACTCAAATTTCTTCCTACACTCACTTGCCTTTGCACATTGCAATGCCTCTCATCCTGTACGTGCAACTCTGTGTGGAAGTAACTTCACATAGCATCATGTAAGCCTGTGTTCCTCTTCATTTCTTAGAGCTGAGTTATTATTTTTGGCTATTAGTGAGTTTTCCAGAAGTTATCTAACATACTCTACAAAGAGTCACACATGTCATTTGAATTGTTATTTTCTTGGGAGATGCTCCAAGGACATCTTGACACAAGCCTTTTATATACAAATGATTTCTTTGAGAAATAAAGTTGGTACACTCATGATATTCATTCTGCCTTTCATGGTTAATCTGAAGAGGGATAGCTGAGATGGAGCTTGCAAAACTCAAGCCTGGGATGGACAGCAGGATAGAGGACTGTAGGGTTCAGCTGAACAAGTGACAAGTGATAAGTTAACCTTACAACCTTCTTAAGATAATGGTAATATACTCACATTACTGATAAACAAAGTGAGGTTCAGAAAGTTTAAGTGTCTTCCCCCAAGGTCACACAGCTGGAATGAGGTCAAGTTTAAATGAGAGGGAGGCAAACTATATTCTGCAGGCAAATCTTTCTTACTGCCTATTTTTATAAATAAAGTTTTATTGCAAGGAAGTCATGCCCAGTAGTATAAATATTATCTATGGCTGTTTTTGTGTTACAATGACAGAGCTGAGCTGTCACAACAGAGACTGTATGGCTCACAAACCCAAAAATATTTGCTATCTGGATCCTCAAAGAAAAAGTTTGCTAGCGCTTTTGTTTCCAGATCCAACTGTGCCAGCAATGTGAGTCTGATGCCAGTAGAGTATATTACCATGAACTTGGCATGACTTCATGGGAGTGTCACAGCCTTCTGGTGCAAAAATAATTCCAAAATAGAGCCACAGTAATAGCTAAAATTCCTATAATTAATCACTTTTGACATTTGAGTCATGGAAGGTCTTAAGTTATCTAAGGAAAATGGTAAGTCAAGTCTTTATCAGTCTATAACATTCTATCAGATGAAACTAACTGACTTACTAACCAAAGGACAGATATGTCCTAAGTGAATGGGACATGAGATGGAAATTTTTGGTAGGATAGTTCATGCCACCTGAAGTAGCATGATGTAAAGGAAAGACTCCAATAATCATATATTTTAGTCCTTTCATTGCTGTGCCTGCTTGAAAATATTATGGACCCCAAAAGATCCATGTTTTAATCTTGATCCAATCTTCTGGGGGTAGCTGTTTCTTTTAATCCTGATTCAATATTGTAGGGCAGAAACTTTGATTGAATTATCTCCATGAATTATCTCCAACTGTGTGTGTGACCATGTGGCTACATGGAGATATGACTCCAGCCATTCCAGGTATGCCTTGATTAGTTTACTAGAGTCCTTTAAAAGAGGAAACATTTTGGAGGGAGTCAGAAATGACAGAGTGGACAGAGAGAATAGAGACATGGATGTTTAGAGATGCTAGAAGCCCAGAAGATGTTGCCGTGTGACTTCATGTTTGGTGTTCTAGTCTGCTAGCTGCTGGAATACAATATGCCAGAAACAGAATGGATTTTAAAAAGGGCAATTTCTTAAGTTGCAAGTTTACAGTTCTGAAGCCATGAAAAAGTCCCATTTAAAGCAAGGATATAGAAATGTCCAATCTAAGGCATCCAGGGAAATATACCTTTGTTCAAAAAGGCTGATGATACACAGGGTTTCTCTTTCAACTGGAAAGGCACATGGTGAACATGGTAATGTCTGCTAGCTTTCTCTCTAAGCTTCTTGTTTCATGAAGCTCCCTCAGGGACATTTTCCTTCTTCATCTCTAAAGGTCTGTGGCTGTGTGGGCTCTTGATATTCTTGTGGCTCTTTCCCGAATGGTTCCCTCTTTTATAGGATTCCAGTAAACTAATCAAGACCCACTTGGAATGGGTGGAGTTGCACCTCCCTCTAATCAAAGATTAAGACCTACAATTGGGCATGTCACATCTCTGTGGAGATAATCTAACCAAGTTTTCAGCCTATAGTACTGAGTAGAGATTATAAGAAATGGCTGCTTCCACAAGATGGATCAAGATTAAGATATGGCTTTTCTAGAGTACATAATCCTTTCAAACCAGCACATTTGGAGATGCTTGGAGCCCAGCAGATGTTGCCATGAGATGGTAAGCAAGTCAGAACCTGGACTGAGCCGAGAGATGAAAGCCAGCCTCAGAGAAGCAAAGTGAGGAACCCTGACCAGAACAGAGGCTAAAAGCAACAGAACCCAGGAACCAGAGACCAGTAGATGCCAGCCACATGACTTCCCAGTTTATAGAGGTGTTCCTGAACCACTGGCCCTCCTTGAATTAAGGTATCTTTCCCTGAATGCCTTAATTTGGGAAATTTTATAGTTATGCAAACTTGTCCTCTAGTTAATCCCCCCCCCCAAAAGCTTTTCCAGTTCTGATAAACCACATTCTGACAGCTTTCAAACTGGAACAATTGCTAATCGCTAATTCTATGAACCCAAGAATGTTGTTTAACTCATTTGAGCCATCCCATAAATTGATATAATAATGTCTATATTATAGGATTGTGGGAAACATTAGAAATGATTCATATAGAAGGACTAACACAATACATGATGGTAAAAGTTTTCATAGTAGTAGTGTGCTGTGTAGTGGTTGCAGATAGTATTAGTTTTAGTAGTATTGATGATTGTAGTAGTAGTCATTGTCATCATCGTCGAAGAAGAAGGAAGTAGTAGTGGAGCACTGGGAAAGGAACCACCTGCATAACACTGTGACTTACTGGAGACTCCCCAAGGGAAAAGGCAATACTGGAATTGGGAAGCCAAGACAGCTGAACGCAAACTCTACTCCTTTGTCAGTGATTCAAAGATGTAATTAATTATCAGCTCCATAAAATCAGGAGCATAGTTTTATCTGCTTTGTAGCTCCACCCTTTTGACAGTGCCTAGCTGAGAGCCTTGTATACAGTGAATGTATGGTAAATGTCTCTCAAATGCAATCATATAGAATAGCAAATTCTGGCAATATTTTTGTCCCTAGAGAGCCTAGAAAAGTACTTTTCACACTTCAAGATACAGATCACTGTGAATCTAGTTAAAATGCAGATTCTCATTCAATAGATTAGGGAAAACCATGTGTCATGGTCAGGTTCATATGTCAACTTGGTCAGGTGGTGGTGCCTGGTCATCTGGTTGGGCAGACACTGGCCTGTCTATTGCTATGAGAACATTTCATGGACTTAAATCATGACCACACTGGCAGCACTAGGGGTAGTGTCTTCTGCAATGAGTGATGCTTAATCTAATCACCAGAAGGATTTTAAGGAGGACTCAAAAGAGACAATCACTCTTCCTGCTTCAACTAGCCAGCCTGTGCATTGGAGAAAAGGATATGATCAGATATTTGGGGGATTATTAGACACGGGTTCAGAAATGACATTAATTCCAGGGGATGCAAAATATCACTCTAGTCCACAGTCAGAGTGGGGGCTTATAGAGATCAGGAGATTGATGGAGTTTTAGGTCAGATCTGTCTCACAGTGGGTCCAGTGGGCCCCTGGACCCATTCTGTAGTTATTTCCCCAGTTCCAGAATGCATAACTGGAATAGACATACTGAGAAACTGGCAGAATCCCCACATTGGCTCTCTGACTTGTGGAGTGAGGCCTATTATGGTAGGAAAGGCTAAGTGGAAGCCACTAGAACTGACCCTACTGAGCAAAATAGTAAATCAGAAGCAATACTGGATTCCTGGAGGGATTGCAGAGATTACTGCCACTCTTAAGGACTTGAAGGATGCAGGGGTGGTGATTCCTACTACATCCCTATGCAGCTCTTCTATTTGGCCTATGCAAAAAACAAATGGATCTTGGAGGATGACAGTTCATTATCAGAAACGCAGTGAGGTGACCCCAATTGCAGCTGCTATTCCAGATGTGGTGTCATTGCTTGAGCAAATCGGTACACCCCCTGGTACCTGGTATGCAGCTATTGATCTAGCAAATGCTTTTTTTTCAATAGCTGTCAGTGAGGACCACCAGAAACAGTTTGCTTTCAGTTGGCAAGGTCAACAATATACTTTCACTGTCCTACCTCAGGGGTATATCAACTCTCCAGCCCTATGTCATAATCTTGTCCACAGTGACTTTAGTCATTTCTCTCTCCCACAAGACATCACACTATATTGATGATATCATGTTGATTGGACCTAGTGAGCAAGAAGTAGCAACTACTCTAGATTTATTGGTAAGGCATTTGCATGTCAGAGGATGGGAGATAAATCCAACAAAAATATAGGGGCCTTCCACCTCCATGAAATTTTTAGATGTCCAGTGGTGTGGGGGCATGTTGAGATATCCCTTCTAAGGTAAAGGATAAGTTGCTGCATTTGGCCTATGACCAAAAAAGAGGCACAGCACCTAGTTGTTTTCTTAGGATTTTGGCCACAACATATTCCTCATTTGGGTGTGCTACTCTGAGCCTTTTATTGAGTGACCAGAAAAGCTGCTTGTTTTGAGTGGGGAAGAAGAAGAGTCTCTGTGACAGGTCCAGCCTGCTGTACAAGCTGCTCTGCCACTTGGGCCATATGATCCAGCAAATCCAACGGTGCTGGAAGAGATGCTGTCTGGAGCCTTGGTAGGCCCCTATAGGAGAATCACAATACAGATCCTTAGAATTTTGGAGCAAAGTTTTACCATCTGCTGCAGATAATTACTCTCCTTTTGAGAAACAGCTTTTAGCCTGCTACTGGGCCTTAGTAGAGACTGAATGCTTGACCATGGGCCACCAAGTTAACATGTGGTCTGAGTTACTTATTGTTCCAATTTGCTAGCTAATCTGGAATGCAATATGCCAGATATGGGATGGCTTTTAAAAAGGAGAATTTAATAAGTTACTGGTTTACAGTTCTAAGGCCAAGAAAATGTCCCAATTAGGCAAGTCTATAAAAATATCCAAATTAAGGCACCAACAAGAGGTTACCTGTCATGGTTAGGGACAGGTGTCAACTTGGCCAAGTTGTGGTACCTGTTCATCTGATTGGGCAAGCGCTGGCCTGTCTGTTGCAATGAGGACATTTCATAAGATTAGGTCATGATCACGTCAGCTACATCCACAGCTGATTCCATTTGTAATCAGCCAAAGGGGAGTGTCTTCTGCAATTAGTGATGCTAAATGCAATCATGGGAAGCCTTTTAAGGAGGACTCAGAGGAGACAGGTTTCCATTCCTGCTTTGGCTGGTGAGCCTCTCCTGTGGAGTTCATCCAGGCCATCCATTGGAGTCATCGGCTTCTCAGCCTGCCCTGTGGATTTTGGACTCTGCGTTCCTAAGGTCACGTGAGATGCTTTTATAAATTTTATATTTGCAAGTGTTCCCTGTTGATTCTGTTTCTCTAGAGAACCCTAACTAATACATTACCTTTACTCAAGAAAGGCTGATGAAGTTCAGGGTTTCTCTCTTGACTGGAAAGGCACAATGCGAACATGGTGACATATGCTAGATTCCTCTTCAGGCCTCGTGCTTCATGAAGCTCACCAGTGGCATTCTCCTTTTTCATCTCCAGGGTCGCTGGCTGGTGGACTCTGTGGTTCTCTAGTCATTCTGTTGTGGTTCTGTGGCTGTCTCCTCATTCTCAAAAGGAACTCTCTCCAAAATGTGTCCTCTTTTTATAGGATTCCAGTAAAGTAATCAAGGCCCATGAAGAATGGGTGGAGACATGTCTCCATCTAATCAAGTTTAATATCTACAATTAGTTGGGTCACATCTCCATGGAGATAACCTAATCAAGTTTCCAACCTATGGTGCAGAATAGAGATTAGAAGAAACCATGCTCCCAAAAGATTGATTAGGAGTAAAACACAGCTTTTCTAGAGTACATAAATCCTTTCAAACCATCAATTTCTACCCTCTGGATCCTAAAAAAGACATGCTTTCCCCACATACAAAATACATTCATTCCATCACAATATCAGAAAACTTTAAAGCATTTCAATAACAATCAAATGCAATACAAGGTTAAAACCAGTACAAAGTCTCATCAAAGTCAGCTGCAGGCATGGATAGTCCTAAGGCAAAATTTTCTCCACTGACTCTGGACCTGTAAAACTCATAACAAGTTATTTGCTGCCAACATACAAAGGAGGAACAGTCATATAATACATATACCCATTTCCATAGGGAAGAAGGAACACAGGGGTCACAGGACCCAAGCAGTCACAAAAACCTGCAGGGCAAACCTCATTAGATTTCAACCTCTAAGAGTCATTTATCTTTGGGGCTTGAGAAAGCTGCAGTTCCATCCTTTCCAAGGGCCTATGCTGTGACCTGCCTCTCTCCGGAAAGACCACCTATTTCTTGGCTCCACCTTCTCCAAGGATCTGGGCTGCACTCAAGCTCTCTGCCATCTCTGGGGCACACGTTCAACCCCTCCATGTGGTGGCAACCAGGCTTTCCCCAATCCCCAAGGAATGTGCTCCACTCTCTTCAAGGCCCAAGATGGCATTACTCTTCCACTGCAAAGAGGTAGGAGGCCCATCCTCTGCCTTTGGGGCAAACTCAACCTTTCCACATGCTTGAATGGGTCTGCTCTTCTGGCCTGAGGCTTCTTGACTTCAGACTTTAGCTTTCGTAGTTCTGCCTCTGAAGTTATTTTTCATCCAATGTGTCCCTTCTCTGTCCCTCTTAGTTTTGATTGACAATGGTTTTCTTTATACAGATCCCACAACACTCTCACTGACTTTTGTGGTAGTTAGATTCAGTTGTCAACTTGGCCAGGTGATGTTACCTAGTTTTGTTGCTGTGGTCATGAGCAAATGGTATGCAAACCTCATCTGTTGCTTATTACATTCATCTGCAGTCGGCTAAGAGATGTGCCTGCTATAATGAATGATGTTTGATTTAATTGGCTGATGCTAAATGAGAGAGCTCAACGTAGTACAGCTGAAGCAGCTCAGCATACCTCATCTTAGCACTCACAGCTCAGCCCAGGCCTTTGGAGATGCAGAAAGAAATCACCCTGTGGAAAGTTGTTGGAACCCAGCGGCCTGGAGAGAAGGCCAGCAGAGATTATCCTGTGCCTTCCCATGTAAGAAAAAACCTCAATTGAAAATTAGCTGCCTTTCCTCTGAAGAACTAACAAAATAAATTCCCTTTTATTAAAAGCCAGTCTGTCTCTGGTGTGTTGCATTCCAGCAGCTAGCAAACTAGAACAGATTTTGGTACCAGAGAGTGGGGTGCTGCTGCAGTTTGCAAATACCAGATTTGTTGGAACGTATTTTTTTTTTTTTTTTTGATGGCTAAGGGGAAGATTTTGAAGGAACTGTGAAGAGAATGATGGAGAAGTTCTGGAGTGCTTGAAGAGACTGTTGGTGTAAATGAAACCACTGCCAATCTGGACAAAGGGGGACACAAAATGGAAAAATTGGAGTTTGCAGAGTGAGAACCATGGAAGCTCAGGTCTGAAGCCAAGAAACCTCAGCCAGGAGAGTGGACCCACCCATTTACATGGAGAGGGTGAGTTTCCCATCTCGTTGCAGTGTAAGAGTTGAGCTGCCTCAGGCCTTTGAGAAAGTACAGCATGCTCCTTGGGGACTGGGGAGAGCCTGGCTGCCACCACATGGAGGGGTTGAGCATGTGCCCTGGAAATGGCAGAGAGCCCAGATGTGGCCCCAATGCTTGGAGAGGGTGGAGCCAAGAAAAAGGTGATCTCCTCAATGTCTCCTGAGGTTGATTTGGAAAGAAGTGGGCCACTGCATAGGCCCTTGGAAAGGGTGGGTCTGCCACTTTCTAAAGCCAAAGGATGAATGACTTTCAGACTTTGAAATCCAATGGCGTTTGCCCTGCAGGTTTTCAGAACTGTTTGAGTCTTGCGACTCTTGTGTTCTTTCCAGTTTCTCCCTATGGAAATGAAAAGCTGTATCCTGTGAATGTCCTCCTTTGTACATCGGTACCAGATAACTTGTCTTGAGATTCATAGGTCCACAGCCAGAAGAGAATTTTTTGCACCTTAATGTTGTTTAAGGTGATTTGTGTAGTTGCCAAGTTGACAAGTGGTGGACATGTGGTAGTTAGATTCAGTTGTCAACTTGGCCAGGTGAAGGTACCTAGTTCTGTTTCTGTGGCCATGAGCTAATGGTACATGAACCTCACCTGTTGCTCATTACATCTGCAGTGGGCTAAGAGATGTGCCTGCTGTAATGAATGATGTTTGATTTAATTGACTGGTGCTTAAATGAGAGAGCTCAACATAGCACAGCCCAAGCAGCTCAGCATACCTCATCTCAGCACTCACAGCTCAGCCCAGACCTTTGGAGATGCAGAAAGAAATCACCCTAGGGAAACTTGTTGAGGGAACCCAGAGGCCTGGAGAGAAGGCCAGCAGAGATCACCCTGTGCTCCTATGTAAGAAAGTACCTCAGCTGAAAGCTGCCTTTCCTCTTAAGAACTAACAAAATAAATCCCCTTTTATTAAAAGCCAATCTGTCTCTGATGTGTTGTATTCTGGCAGCTGGCAAACTAGAACAACTTTCTATGCAGTAACCTTGGATTGTGCCCATCAGATATAAGGGGTTTCCACAAATCCTTCCTAGAAAATTCCATGTCCAAGCTTGGTTTTCTGAAATGGCTGATTCATTCCACATTTGGCCATATCCTCATGTGGGACACTATTCTCTGGAGTCTCCCTTCCTGGAAGCCCAGAATTTTCCAGAACATCAATTTCTGGTTTCTTTGTACCCAAGAGTTCAGTTCTTAGCTTATCTCTTTCTCATCACATTTCACTATAAGCCGTGAGGAGAAACCAGGCTGCACTTCCCACATTTAATTTGGAAATCTCTCCTATTAAATATCCAAACTCATGGATTTTAAAATCTTCCTTCCAGCCAAAGTCCCTAGTCAACATAGCCAGGTCATCTGCCATTTTAAAACATGATTGCCTTCCTTCTAGTCTGCAATAGCACATGCCTCATATCTGTCTAGAACCTCACCAAAGGTATATTTAGAGTCCACATTTCTATGAACGGTCTCTTCAAAGAATTCTTCTCTATCAAGATCCTCACAACTTCTCCAGAATCTTCCACTTATCCATTTAAAAAGTCATTGCACCATGTTTGGTATTTGCAAACCACAGCAGCACCCCTTTCCTCTGGTACCAAAATCTGTTCTAGTTTGCTAGCTGCCAGAATACAAAATACCAGAGATGGAATGGCTTTTAAAAAGGGGAATGTATAAGTTGCTAAGTTATAGTTCTAAGACTGAGAAAATGTCCCAATTAAAGCAAGTCCATAAAAATGTCCAAATTAAAGCACCAACAAGAAGTTACCTTCACTTAAGAAAGGCCAATGAAGTTCAGGGTTTCTTTCTTCACTGGAAAGGCACCTGCCAAACATGGCAATGTGTGCTAGCTTCCTCTCCAGGTCTCTTGCTTCATGAGGCTCCCTGGCAGCATTCTCCTACTTCATCTCCAATGGTTGCTGGCTGGTGGACTCTGTGATTCTCTTATCCTTTTGTTGTGGTTCTGTGGCTTTCTCCTTGTTCTCAAAAGGAACTCTCTCCAAAATGTCTCCTTAGCCCTCAGGGAAAGAACTAAGCCTAAGAGCAATGAAATAGAACCAGAGCTGAGGTGAGGGAATCTGAGTACACAATGTTTTATGATATATTTTGGGGGTAGCGATGGTGCATGATCTGGAAATTGAACCGGAGCCTCCTGTATGGAAAATGAGCATTCTACCACTGAACCACCTGTGCACCCTATAATATTTTTTTTAAGCAAAAATTTTTTGTAGTAGAACATGTCTAATAGAGTTCTCAATTTAATATGCTTTTCCTTACTATCATACAGTGTGGGAATTCAAATTGTGATTTTTATGTGAAGTCTTCTGATTTTTAAAATGTTATCAATTAATGTTAAAAATACTTTTATAAATGATAAAATTCCTACTTTAAAATAATTCCTTTGAAACTTCAACACTGATCTTTTCCTAAGAGTCTCCTATTTTTCTTTCTTCCTGAATGGAATTATTGCTGTATCTTCTTTGAATCTTTCTCTCACCTAATATTGGTTTACTTTCATCCATTTCCCTCACTTCCTTTTTACCACTTCTGTAATCTATCCCTAAGTCACATGAGTCCCCTATCTTCAAACTGAACAATTTAGAACATTCTTTTGTTGGAGGGATGAGTTTGGATACAGGAACCCCAAGAGTTCTCTGGATAGTCATAAAGTAAAGGGGAAAAAAGCAACTTTTCATCCACTGTTCTTAACTGCGAAAATCACAACTAGGTATGACACTTTGGTAGTAGGTAAGAAAAACTCTTGGATCACGTAAATTTAAAAATTGCATTTATAATCATTATAGGCACCTGTGGTAGTTAGATTTAGTTGTCAATTTGGCCAGGTGAAGGCACCTAGTTCTGTTGCTGTGGACATGAGCCAATGGTACGTGAACCTAATCTGTTGCTCATTACATCTGCAGTCAGCTAGGAGGCGTGCCTGCTGCAATGAATGATGTTTGACTTAGTTGGCTGGTGCTTAATGAGAAAGCACAACGTAGCACAACCCAAGCAGCTTGGCATATCTCATCTCAGCACTCACAGCTCTCAGCCCAGGCCTTTGGAGATGCAGAAAGGAATCACCCCAGGGAAAGTTGTTGGAACCCAGAGGCCTGGAGAGAAGGCCAGCAGAGATTATCCTGAGCCTTCCCACATAAGAAAGAACCTCAGATGAAAGTTAGCTGCCTTTCCTCTGAGGAACCAATGAAATAAATCCCCTTTTATTAAAAGCCAATCTGTCTCTGGTGTGTTGCATTCCAGCAGCTAGCAAACTAGAACAGCACCCAATAGAGAAAGACCATTTCACCTCAGGAAGGGATCAGAACTAGAGAGTGAAGAACTATCTTCTCTCTCTTGTTTCAACATCTCTCTATATATCTATTTCCTTCTTCTTTCTCCTTGCAGAGCAGATTCCTTTACTTCTCTGCACCACCAAATAATCAGTGGCCATTCCCAGCTCCTAAGTTTACAGACTATCATTACACTCACCCACAGTGGCTAATTTTCTGTCTCGATCACAAGTTCAAGTTACAGAAAAAAAGCATGTGATGGTCCCTTCCTGGCCCCAGCATATGATTGGTCCCGTTCTGACCCAGTTTGCCATAGCCAGGTGGCTGGTTCACATAGAATAAACATGGCTGTAGTACACATTAAGGAAAATTCCCAACACAGCATGGAAAAATTTGGCTTGTAGGCTGAAACTACACCCCAAAGTATATCCAACATACAGAGGGTCTCACTTCACCAATAAAGCTCATCAAATAATGAGTGTAATGCCATTTATTTCCCCCCAAACTTTAGTGATCTACATACCACTATCACATCTTTTATAATTTCCAAGTATCAATAATCACATTATTTACTACTAAATATATTTCTAATATCAAATTTAACTGTTACTCTGATTCCTATGCAATTTCCTGAAGTCACGGGTTTGATGTGTTATATATTTTTCAAAATCTATAATTACTAACTGAAGCTGTTAAAATGGGAAATACTAAGTTTGAAACCCTGCAGTGATTTCCCACCCCATTCAGAGCCAAAGTCAAAGTCTTTACCTTGGCATCCATGGCCTTACAACATGCTTTCTCTCTGACCCCATTTTTAGCACTCTTCCCCTTGCAAGCTGGGCTCCAGGCACACTGTCCTCTTTCATGTTTCTTAAACATTCTAAGAGTGTGCTTATCTCAGGGTCTGTGGTAGGTTGAATTAATTAAAATATGGCTAGTGAAACAGTGTGGGCCTTAATCTAGATTACTGGAGTCCTTTATAAGCAGAAGAAATTCAGTATTAGTAAGAGAAAGCCACGTGGAAGTGCAGAACTGAAAGTCAGCAGAATCTGGAAGAGAAAGGAGAAGATGGTGCTATGTGCATAGCCATGTGTACATAGCCAAGGACCCAAGGATCACTAGCAGCCAGCCCCAGAATGCCTCAGTCTTCAGGGAGAAAGTCTTGCCTTGCTGACACATCAATTTTGGACTTCTCCTAACATCAAAAAAGTAAGCCAATAAATTTCTGTTGTTTAAGCCAACTCATTGTATGATATTTGTTTTAGCAGCCTGGAAACTAAGACAGGGCCTTGACCTATATTGTTCCTTCTTCCTGGGCACTCTTATTGCTAAATGCTCTCTCCTTCACTTCTGTCTCCACTCAAAATTAATCTTAACAAAGAGACTCCCTAAGTCGCCCTTTCTAAAATAGTGCTTTGGACTACCACTCTCCATTCCTCTGTCCCAGTTTTATTTCTCTTTGGAACACTTCTTGCCACCAGACATGTAACATTTTTCTTTCTTTCTTTATTATCTTTTTCTCCCTGCCATTAGAATGTAATGTATATGAGAGCAGGGACTTTGTTTTGTTCACTGCTCCATCTTTTGTGCTTAGAACAATACCTGTTTCTTGGTAGGTACTCAAAAAGTTTGTTGAGTGAATAAATAAATGATGTTGGAATGAATGACTGAATGCATAAGTAAATGAACATGACCTACCAGATCTTTCCTAGTTTACCTCTTTCTCAGGTCTTCTTTCTGGCCATACTGCCTCTCCTTCTCTGTTGCCCAGCTAAAAAAAATTCTTAAAACTTTTCATAGTTCCTTCCTGCCCAAGGGCTTTTGTGCATACCAAACTCTTTACCTTCCTCTCTTTGTCTGGTTAAGCCTCAGAAAAGGCTTCCTGGTTTCCATGGGCTGGCCAAATTCTATAATATGTTCTTAAAGCAAGTTGTGCCTTACTTTGGGGCACTTGACACAGCTCTAAATTTACATTTATGAGATTATTTGATTGCCCATCCACTAGGATAGAATAGTGTCTTTTCCACCATCATGCTCAATAAATATTTGTTGAATGAATGACTACAGACCCAGGTCCTAACAGACCTGCATCTAATTTTCTCTGTAACTCTGGTTAAATCAATTTTTCTCAATAGTTGTCAATTTTGCTAACTATAAAATAGCAAGCTGTTATTTAAGATCTAATTCAACTTTCCTTTCTGTCCCTCTAATTTTCTTCTGGTCTTGGTGACTAACAACCTAGTGAACTCAAAATACATCCTTCACACTCAGTGAGGTAAACTCTGTTTACTTTGTTCTGGAATGCAGATAATTTTATAGGCAAAACTTATTTTATAAAGAGTTCTTCACTTTTCTCTTCTTCTCTGATCCTTTGTATGTAATGACACAGTTACCTCAAAGCTCATTTAACAATGAGGGCAGTAGGATGAGTCATGTCAGAACTATGCTAGAGTTCTCTCCCAACCCAGACTTTTCTTACAAATCCAGCTGCCCTGAGACAAGGTGTTAACCCCTTTGTTACCTCATCCATCTCAACATAAAAATGTTGAGTACACCATTTTCTTTAACAGTCTTGTTACAGAATGAAAGAAGAAAGTGTCCCTGTAGTTATGAAGAAGGCCCCAGAAAAACATTTTAGGGCAGGAGAGTTTTCCAATTAAAGTTTTTTTAGTTCCCTACACTCAATTATTCTTTAAGTTTCCTGACTGGATTCTGAGAATTGCAGAATTACTTAGAAGGGACCTCATTCAATCCAAGCCTCAAAATTTATGGATGAAGGAACTGAAGCCCAGAAAAGTTGGTTGAATTGTCTAAAATCACAGGGATAGTTAATGGCTGAACTAGGAATAAAATCCAAGTCTTCTGCTTCCTGGTCTAGTGTGTTCCTGGGTGCACATTTAGGTTCCTAGGAAACTCTGGAGACCTAACATCAGTTATCTAAGTTGATGAGGTGGGCATGACTAAGTTAATGCAAATCAGCACTCCCACCACTGAATTCAGCACTGAATTTCAAAGCCCCACATCACAGCGTGGGGTATACAATTATCTCTATTTTTAAATATTCAAGAGTCAGATTGTGTTACAGACCAATCTGGGCTTGGTGGAGGTAGGGTATCAGCACCCAGATATCCTTCATTTCAAATTCAAAGTAAATTCACTCTGGTTTCCCTCAGATTGGTGCATTGCTTTAGCTAGAACTTGCCCCCTCACAGATTAAAGCTATCGTAGGAGGCTCCCATGTGTGAAGCTGTTGACTTCAACATATGGGTCAAAGTAGATTGCCTGAGGAGAAAAGGGTGTTTAGTCAGAAGGTTCTCGTTTCAAATGGAAGAACAGCCTGTAAATTTGGATAGATTGCTTTGCTTTCTTTGAGAAGGAGCTGAGGGAACTCAAGGTAGCACTTGATCAAGTATATCTAGAGTATGTCACTAAAAAGGGCTAGGTGTCTTTTTGATGCTGAGAAAGCCAAATGTTGCAGGAGTTAAGAATGTAGGTCCTCCTGGAGCCAGACTGTGGGCTCCTGTCCTAGCATTTCCAGCAACTAGCTTTGTGGCCATAAGTTCGAAGTTCAATCTTTCTCTGCTTTAGTTTCTGTGATGTAAAGTGTCCGTACTTAAAAACAGTATCTACCTCTGAGGGTTGTTCTTGATTTCAACTGAGTTGAAACATGTACAGTGCTTTAAAAAATTCTTGACACATAAAACTTGTATTTATTATTACTGCTATTGATATGATTCCTACTCCCTTCTTTTATGCCTTGGAATTACTTCTGTGAAAGGTACATGATCTCTGGGAGAGGATAACCCACAAACTCATGTGACAGCAGATGTCACAGTATAGGGAGAGGTGAAGGGAGGAAGGGCTGTAGACATATCCATACTCATCCTTTTTCTGCTGGGAAGGGATGAATATTTTATCCCTTTTGTCATTTTTCTCGCTTTTTAGTGCTGTGGTATTTATAGATAGGGGCCATCTACATAACTTCTTCAAGGAAGAAGGATTCTCCCAGCTGTAAATGGATGGCCTCTAGCTGTCAGCTTTCAGCTGCAATGGGCCATTTCATTAGAGAGTACGTCCTTCCTAGGGCAGTCCATATTTAATGACTGATCAAAGTTCTGGCCATTTTGGCCCAACATGGAACATTTTGAGGGTCCATACACAACCTGCTGTTGCAAGAGCCTTCACTGTGTCTGTATCACACTTTGCCTTCATTCTCTGCCCATTCCTGCTTCTTCCCCCTACCTCCCACAGACTTTAATCCTTAATAAATACCCTACAACTTAGGGTTCTCTAGAGAAACAGAGTCAACAGGAGATATTTGTAAATATGGAATTTAAAAAGATATCTCACAACCTTGGAATGGAAGAGTCCAGAAATCTGTAGGGGAGGCTGTGAAACTGGCAGCTCTGAAGAAAGGTCTTGTTGAACTCCACAGGAGAAGCTTGCTGGCTGAAGAAGCAGTGAAGAAGTCTCTCTTCTTCTTTAATAGTCTTCAACTGATTTGATTACCTCATTAGCAGTAGCCCACGAGTAAGTATACAAAGGTACTTCTGGCCAGTTTTTCTTTCAAGCAAAATGAACAACCAGGTACACTGCTCAAAATTCCATCCACTGGAAGGATTTCCCTTCATTACTGTCCTTTAAGGACATCCCAGAAAGGGCTTACAGTGCTGCATCTTCTACTTCTGGGTGGCCCCTGCATGTCATGCAGAAACATTGTAAACCAGGCCTGAATTTTCTCTTCCTCAGTCAACTGCTGTAAGGAACTCCCCAAGCGACTATAGTTCTGGTCTGGGAAAGAGAAGATAATGTGGAAGGAGTGGGGGCCTGGGCATTTGGGCCACTTCCTCATATAACTTACTTGTGCTTTCAGGACCTGCTAGAGCCCTATCTCTTAAATATCATTTCCATTTTTATGATGGAGTGCTGCTATACATATCCAACTTTATGGCTTGGTGGATCATGGTAACTTGGTGGCCCATCATCAAGTGTTTGGTCTCTACTAAGGTCCAGTAGCAGGCTAAAAGCTGTTTCTCCAAAGGAGAGTAGTTATCTGCAGTGAATGGTAAGGCTTTGTTCCAAAATTCAAAATTCTTAATTCATTGTGATTCTACTATAGGGGTCTGCCAAAGGCTTCAGTCAACATCCCTATTTGCCACTGACACCTCCAGCACCACTGGATCTGCTGGATCATATGGCCCAAGTGGCAGAGCAGCTTGCACAACAGCCTGGACATGTCACAGAGCTTCCTCATGTTCTAGTCCCCACTCAAAACTAGCAGCTTTTCTGGTCACTTGGTAAATGGGCCAGTGTAGTACACCTAAAGATATGTTTTCTCTGAAATCCAAAGAGGCCAACTAGGTGTTGTACTTCTTTTTTGGTTGTAGGAGGGGCCAGATGCAACAGCTTATCTTTCACTTTAAAAGGGATGTCTCAACATGTCCCAGAGCTCTGGACACCTAAAACTTTCCCTGATGTTGAAGGCCTTTGTA
This sequence comes from Tamandua tetradactyla, assembly GCF_023851605.1. NCBI lineage: Eukaryota > Metazoa > Chordata > Mammalia > Pilosa > Myrmecophagidae > Tamandua > Tamandua tetradactyla. The sequence goes on along the minus strand of NC_135329.1, from coordinate 128,051,416 downwards.
TTTTTGTTGGATTTATCTCCCATCCACTGACATGGATAATGTCTTACCAGTAACTCTAGAGTAGTCACTACAGTTTGCTTATTAGGTCCAATCAGTATGATATCATCAATATAATGGACCAGTGTGATATCTTGCGGGTGAGAGAAATGATCAAAGTCCCTATGGATATGATTGTGACTAGGGCTAGGCAGCTGATAGACCCCTGAGGCAGAACAGTGGAGGTACACTTCTGGCCTTGCCAGCTGAATGCAAACTGTTTCTGGTGGTCCGTAGTGAAAGCTGTTGAGAAAAAAGGATTTTCCAGATCAATAGCTGCATAGCAGGTACCAGGCAATGGGTTGATTTGCTCAAGCAATGATATCACATCTGGAACGGTAACTATAATTGGAGTCACTACCTGGCTAAGTTTATGATAATCCATTGTCATTCACCAAAACCCATCTGTTTTCTGCACAGGCCAAATAGGAGAATTGAATGGGGATGTGATGGGACTCACCACTCCTATGTCCTTCAAGTCTTTAAGAGTGGCACGAATCTCTGCAATCCCTCCAGGAATCTGATATAACTTCTGACTCACTATTTTGCTAGTAGGGGCAGTTCTAGTGGCTTCCATTTGGCATTGCCTATCATAATAGCCTTCACTTCACAAGTCAGAAAACCAATGTGTTGATTCTGGCAGTTGCTGAGTATGTCAATTCCAATTATGCATTCTGGAACTGGGGAAATAACCACAGAATGGGTCTGGGGACACACTGGACCCACTGTGAGATGGACTTGAGCTAAAATGCCACCCATCACTTGACCTCCATAAGCACCTTCTCTGACTGATGGATCAGAGTGACATTTTGAGTCTCCTGGGATTAGTGTCACTTCTGAACCAGTGTCCAAAAATCCCTGAAATATCTGATCATTTCCTTTTCCCCAATGCCCAGTCATTTGGAGACTAAATGCCATAGGGCTCCTTGGGGAAGGCTGGGAGGAAGGTTAACAGCCTAAATTTTAGGCAGTGTAAAAGGATCCTTCCAAGGGTACCTGACTCTCCCCTTATCAAGGGGACTCTGGGTCTGTAAACTGTCTCAAGTGTGGGAATTGATTAAGGGACTGTGACTCTCTGTTACCTTCCACAAGTTACACCTCCACCTAAAGAGCTTAACACTTCAGCACCTAACTTAACACTTCAAGTTAGACTTCTGTTCACTTGGCCTAGAATTTTTCTGCTCATACAGCTCAAATGAGAATTTAGAAGACTTCCCATCTATTTTATTTCTAGGTGCTCCATGATCTACTAGTCAACATCACAAGTCTCTGTAAGATTATTTTGACTGATGCTTTGAGTCAGCTGTCCATTATGGTGGCCATGCCCACCTTGTCTATGGCAATTCACTGTTGCCATATGGCTTCTGCCAACTCAGGATTCAATCATCCCCATTGCGTTTAAGAATTCCAGCTCAGTGATAGCAGTTCCCACAGCCATATCTGATCTACAGAGATGGGCAACTACAGAGCTCTTCACGGATGATGGAGCTGGTCTCATGAATTTATTTCTCAAGGTTCTGGTGAAAGATGTGTCCTCTGGACATTCCTGGGTTGTGTGAGCAGGTCTTCCATGACAAATCCACTCTAACATTCCCATTTCTTTAAGCCTGTGGATCCCCTCATCTACATTATATCAGGAAAGTTTTGGCATTTTGACTTCAGGTAATGTCAACTACCCCCCTTTTATTATTTTTTTTGCATGGACAAGCACTGGGAATTGAACCCAGGTATCTGGCATAGCAGTCAAGAACTCTGCCACTGAGCCACCGTGGCCCACCCTGTCAACTACCATTTGATCTGTGTCTCAGCCAACCATCAAAATAAATTGCTACTGCCATTTCTAACCCCTTGAGCTACAACATTGAATGCAGAATCTCTGCTTTGTGGGCCCATTTCAATAAATTCAGCTTGCTCCAACTGTATGTTCTTTCCACCACTATCCCACACCCTTAATAACTATTACCACGCATATTCTGCTGATTTCTGTCTATATGGATTAGAAACCTCATGGAGTTCTTTTGGAGCATAGCAAACCTCTTCATGGGTCACTTTGTACCTCACCTTTTGGGGCCCATTGGCACTTTAGTTAAAGTCTCGAAGAAAAGAGGGATGGTGTGGGTGGGTCATGAAAAGAAACCAAAGTGTCTTTCAAGCCAATTACCTCAAGGCATTCTGTTGCAATTTCTTCTGGTGAAACAGGGTTAGTCTCTCCCAATGAAGGAGTCAGGGCTCTTTCCCCAGGGGAAGTAGTTACAGGTTTAGTAGGCACTGAAGTTAAGCTCTTTAGGTAGAGGCATGATGGCAGACTCCTCTGGGTAGACTGGAGGCCAGGAAGCTGTTTCATCAAGGCAGGCTGGATGCTGGGAGGCTCTTTCATCAGGATAGTCCACTATAACTCTATCTAGCAAGGGCTCAGCAGGTTCCAGGGATTCCATCTTTATCTATCATTATCAAGCCATATGGCAGTATCCCAAGTTTAGAAGCCAGTTCTTTTCTAGCCAAAGCCCTTACTTTAACTGCAAGTTTGAATTTTCAGTCAATGTTGTAAATCTGCTACTCACACAATGAGGCTCTGTGTCTGGTTTTCAGGGATCTCAAGTCAGCAACCATAGCAAATAAAATTTTCCTTCAGGGCACACATGGAAACTTTTTTACATCTTTCATATGGCACTTAAGTTGCAAATTTGAAGCCTTCAGCTCCTTCCTTTCCCTCATAAGTGTATCTAGCATATCTAGCAACAATAAGTCAATATCATTATACCTCTTAATTCCACAAAATTCTGTAAAAGTGTCAAAAACACTCCTACCCAGAGCCTTGCCTCATTTAAGCATACAATTAGCAGAATCAAATGGTGCTATTTTGCATATCTCATGCCAACTCACCCCATGTATTGTCAGTGCCACCTTGATTATTTGAAGCAGAGTCATTTGAGTCTAACCAGAGTAGAAAATGAATAGTAAAAAAAACACGTTTAAGATTCTGTTTCTCAAGAGCCACTCCCTGTACCAAGCTGCATTAGTCAAGGTTCTCTAGAGAAACCGAACCAACAGGAGATATCTGCAAATATGGGATTTATAAAGATGTCTCACACAACCATGAGAATGGAAGAGCCCAAAATCCACAGGGCAAGTGTGAAGCTGGTAGCTCTGATGAAGGGTCTTGATGAACTCCACAGGAGGGGCTTGCTGGCTGAAGAAGCAGTGAAAAAGTCCCTCTTCCTTTTAAAAGCCTTCAACTGATTGGATCAAATCCAACTGATCGGATTTCCTTGTCTGTGGGAGACATGCTCTTAGTTGACTGGAGATACAATGAGCCACAGCTGCTATCAACTGAACTGATGATTTAATAAACCAGCCTTCTGGTTTATCAACCAGCCACAAAAATATGTTTTTTATGAGTAACAGTCAGGCCAGTGCTTGCCTGACAAGACAGCTGGGCACATCACCTTGCCAAGTTGACACCAGAACCTAACCATCACATTCCATCTCAGCATCTGCACCTGGAGAATCCATGTATGAAAACTGACTTCCACATAACATCAATAACATGAAGTTGAAACTGAGGAGTTTAACCCATTAAAATGCTGTTATTTTTGTAATAACTCTGAATGTTTATGGATTAACAGTTCTTAATTTGACCATTTCATCACTTGGTTTTTATTTATCATATCTGTTTTTTCTCTTTTTTTATCCTTTAATTTACTCCTACTAATACTCTTCAATTCTGTATCTTCCTTCAGACCTCTCTCACCAGTCTTTTCTTTTCAACAAGCTGCACTTCCTTTAGTAGCTCTGATAAGCCAGGTCTCTTATTAGTGAACTATCTCAGTTTCTGTTTATCTGTGAATATTTTAAATTCTTTCTCATTTTTGAAGGACAGCTTTGCTGGATAGAGGATTCTTGGCTAGCAATTTTTCTCTTTCAGTATCTTAAATATACCATTTTGCTGCCTTCTTGCCTCCATGGTATTTACTGAGAAATCAGGACTTTTTCTTATTTGGCTTCTTTTGTGTGCTCTGAATTGCTTTTCTCTTGCTGCTTTCAGCATTTTCTCCTTCTTGTCAGCATTTGACAGTCTGATTACTATATGTCTTAGACTGGGTCTATTTGGATCTATTCTGTTTGCAGTATGTTGGGCTTCTTGGATTTGCATATTTATGTCATTTATAAGGGTTAGGAAATTTTCAGCCATTATTTCTTCAAATATTATTCCTGGCTCTTTTCCCTTCTCTTCTCCTTTTGGGACACCCATGATGCATATATTTGTGTGCTCTGTTTTGTTAATAAGTTCACTGAGACTCTGCTCAAATTTTTCCTTTTTTTTTTGCCATTTGTTCTTTTGTCTGTTCAAGTTCAGTTGATCTGTCCTCTAACTTGCTGATTTTTTCTTCTGCCTCTGCAAAACTGCTGTTCTGTGTCTCCAATATAATTTTCTTTAAATATTTTAAGTGAAAAACAAAATGTTACACTTAAGATTATCCATAGCCATATTTCAATGAAGTATACAAATAATTATGTAAAACCTATGTTTGTACTGTGTTTCATAAACAAATTTAAAATAAAGGCAAACAAGAAAAAAATCTACAGATAGAGATATCAGAGTTTCTTAAATTCCAAATATTAAACACTAACATAAATAACAATTGATTAGAAGTAAAAACTGTGAACATTCTCAAAATATCAAGTAAAATGTTGCAAATATTAACTTTGCTATAGTAATGACCTATGTTACTGAACATTTTCAAGTTCTTGATTTCAGGAGAATATAAAGATACAAATGTTTTTACAATTATCATAAAAAAATACTAAGCACCAAAATGGCTCTTGGTTTGTCCATAGACATTTAAATAAATAAAAGTCTAAGTAATCCTTGGAAAACCTGTGTTTGTAAAGTATGTATTATAAACCAACTTAAAATTAAGACAAACAAGGTAGAAATCTACAGATAGAGATATCAGAGTTTCTTAAATACTAAATATAAGATATTGACTCAAATACCATTTTGTTAGCTATCAAAACTGTGTACATTCTCAAAATATCACATAGAGAGTTATTACAAATATCAATTTGCTATAGTAACGACCTATGTTACTGAACATTTTCTAGAAAAAATAGATATTTTTCTATTTATTTTTTGAAATTCTTCTTTATGTTCCTCTAGTGTCTTCTTGATATCCTTTATGTCATTATGAACCACCTTAATTAATTGTTCCAATTTTGTGTCCCAGAAAAATATAAAAATACAAATATTTTTATAATTAATATATGAAGATCTTATTTCTTATGATATCATAACATTTAAATCTATTTTATCTAATATTACTTTAGCTACTCATTTTTTTTGTTTCAGCTTATATAGAACATCTATTTCCATCCTTTCACTATCAATATGTTTGTATCCTTGGGTCTAAGTGAAGTCTGTGATGGGCAGCTTATTGATAGGTCATACTTTTAAGTCCATTCTGTCAATCTGTATCTTTTAATTGGTGAGTTTAGTCCATTAACATTCAAAATTGTCACTGTAAAAGCAGTTCTTGAGTCTACCATCTTATCCTGTAGTTTCTGTCTGATCTATATATTATGTTCTCTCTCTGACTTTTTAACCTTTAAGTTACCCTTGATAACTCTTCAATTCTGTACCCTCCTCTAGACTTCCTTCTCTAATGTTTTGTCAGTCAATAGAACTCTTTTAACATTTCTTGTAGGACACGTCTCTTATTGGCAAATTCTCACAGCTGTTGTTTATTTGTGAGGATTTTAATCTCTCCATCAATTTTGCAGGACAACTTGTCAGGATAAAGAATTCTTGGCTAGAAGTCTTTCTTGTTCAGAGTCTTAAATACATCATACTACTGCCTTCTCATCTACATGTTGCCTGTTGAGTAGTTTCTGCACAGTCTTACATAGTTTCCCTTGTATGCAATAGATCTCTTTTCTTTTGCTGCTTTCATGAGCTTTTGATTCTCTTCAAGATTTGACATTCTGATAAGCCTATGTCTTGGAGTAAGCTTATTTGGATTTATTCTGCTGGGCTTGTTTGGTTTGGATGTTTATGTCTTTTACAAGGGTTAGGAATTTTTTCCTTGTTCTATCTTCAACTAGCCTTGCTATCCCTTTAATATTCTCTTTTCCTTCTGGGTAACCAATAATTCTTATATTTGTATGCTTCATGTTGTCTATCATTTCCCTGAGATCAAGTTGCATTTTTCCATCTTTCTTGCCATTTGTTCCTTTGAACATTTTAATTCAATTGTCCCATCTCCTAATTTGCTTTTAATATCTTTCGTCTCTTGAAATCTAATTTATAAGTCTCTAATATATTTTTAATTTGGTCTACAGTATCTTTCATCTTTGTGATATTTGATATTTTTCCATTTATTTTTTGAAATTCTTCTTTATGTTCCTCCAGTGTGTTCTCGATATCCTTTATGTCATTATGAACCACCTTTATTAATTGCTCTAAATTCTGTGTCCCTCACAGGTGATTAAATTTGGTAATTTGGCTGAGCCATATCTGCCTCGATCTTCCCATGCTTTATGATTTTCTGTTGTGGATGTGGCATTTTAATGTGTTAATAAGGTTATTTTGCAGATTTGTTTCCCTCCCTTGTTTAAGATTTTATATCTACTCATATTAGTTTTGAAGCTCTCCTTTTGGATTTTGTTTATCAGTCCTTCCCTGTGAAACCAAGATCCTAATCTCAAGGGGAAAGTGCAATTCTACTTAGGGTTTTGTTTGAGAGGTAGGCAGATAGGCAATTTGTCAGATTGGATTTTCCTTTTCTTCCCAGCAGATGGCTGTCTCCCACCCACACACACCTGCAGTCTTCAGACCTCCACTGGGGGAGAGGGAATACTCCCAGGATCCAAACAAGTCTCTTTCCTTGGTAAGATTAGCACACTGCTCGTCTCCCCCTACTCCCTGATGAAGGGACCCCCAGTCCTTTCCAGAAAACAACTACAACAACAACAAGCACCCACAGGAGCATGTATCACCAGGGCAGGGAGTAGAAATTATACCTTGACTAAGTAGACTCTGTGTATAGGAAAAACACGTCTGTTATCTTCCAAGATTGCCACTGGAACTCCCAGCTATGAATCGGAAGGGAATATATTCCCAAACCAGCTGTGCAGATATGCTGGAGTCATGACTGAGCACATTCACCCCACTCTCTCCACCCCAATTTCTCTAGTTTTTCACCTAGGACCTCCCTATGAAGGGTGGAAGAGCCTCTATGATCACTCATTCCCTAGAACCACTGTCCTGGCTATTTTTCTATTGTGTCTCTCATTGTTGCATGGAACTGTGGTGAACTCAGCTTCTCCTACTCCACCATCTTGCCAGAAGTCTCTCCAATGTATTTTATTTTTGCATGGGCAGGCACTAGGAATCGAACCTGAGTCTCCAGCATGGCAGGTGAGAATTCTGCCACTGAGTCACCATTGCCTACTCTCTCCAATGTATTTTAAATTTCATCTACAGTATCTTTTATTTCATAATGTCTGCTCTTTTTCTATGTATTCTTTCAAATCCTTCTTTATGCTTTTCTACTGTCTTCTTAATATCCTTTATCTCTTTATACATATTTTCCTTCACTTCTTTGAAGTGATTAAGGAGATTTATGTGCAGATCTTTGATTAGTTGTTTCAGAATCTGTGTCTCTTCTGACATTTTGATTTGTTCCTTTGACTGGGTCATTAATTTTTGACTTTTAGTATGCCTTCTGATATTTTGTTGATAGCTAGTCATCAGATATCTTGTTAAGTCTGTTCAGAAGGTTAATTTCTCTCTCTTGTTTAGAATTTAGTTGTTGCCTCCTTTAATATCAGGGTACTGCTTTGTCAGCTGTGTTGTCAGTATTACTCAACCAAATCAGGGCCAAGTATCCATGCAGGGGGTGTAGCCCCACTCCAATGGGCCTGGGATAGGGTTTCAGAAGCTCTGAAAAGCCCTGCAGGCTTCCCCTGCATTTTACAGCCTGCCCGGCAGATGGTGCTGTTCAGTAACTTAATTATCCTCATAAGGCATTTACCTTCTGAATATTACTAAACGCTTACCACAGCGTTTGACAAGGTGGGGCTGAAACTGTGAGGTTCTTGCACCCCTACATTACTGGCCCAAATCTGGCACAATATGGGGCTGTGTCCCCCACTTTACTTTTGGTGGAGGTTTCCCCCAGCTGTCCGAGTCTACAGCTGTTCCCTAGGCAAGGATCAGGCTGCCCACTGCTTTTTTCCTTAAGAATGGGGGATGGGCATCAGGATACAAGGCTGGAATTACAGTCTCTATTCACATCTTCTCAGACTCTTCATCCCTCACTGATCTGGGACTTGAGATGTCCTCTCCTGTCCCCAAACAATTTATTTGGACAGTTTCTGACTGGCTGCTTGCTCCTTTGGGTACAGGTTCTGCCATTTTCTCCCTAATTCTCCATTTTGGAAACTCCTCCTTGTTGGCTTTTATATTCCACCCTCCCCCATGGCTTATGTTCTGACATGGGTCCCTGTGGGGGTGGGTTTTTGTGTCCAGATATAGGTGGGGCTTGTCTCATGCTATGAGATATTTTTTTAAAACATGTTTTATTGTGAAATATAACATACACACAAAAAAGCAATAAATATCAAAGTGCATTTTAACAAGTAGTTATAGGACAGATATCCAAGTTTGATAGTGGCTATGTGCTGGTTTGAAAGGATTATGTCCCATAGAAGAGCCATGTTTTAATTCTGATCCACCTTGTGCAGGCAGCCTTTCTTAGAATCCCTATTCCGTAAAGTAGGTTGGATACTTGATTAGATAATCTTCACAGAGATGTGACTCACCCAATTGTGGGTATTAACCTTTGATTAGAGGGAGGTGTAACTCCACCCATTCCAGGTGGGTCTTGATTAGTTTACTGGAATTGTTTAAAAGAGGAAACACTTTGGAGAGAGCCATGAGAGCCGTGAGAGCTCACGCAGCTAGAGACCTTTGGAGATGAAGAAAGAAAGCACCCCCAGGAGAGCTTCATGAAACAAGAAACCTGGAAAGAAAGCTGGCAGGTGTTGCCATGTTTGCCATGTGCCTTTCCAGTTAAAAGAGAACCCTGGACTTCATTGGCCTTCCTTGAGTGAAGGTAAGCTCTTGGTGCCCTAATTAGGACATTTTATAAATTTGCTTTAATTGGGACATTTTCATGGCCTTAGAAATATAAACTTGCAACTTAATAAATTCTCCTTTTAAAAAGTCATTCCATTTCTGGTATATCACATTTCAGCAGCTTTCCCTGTAGAACAGATTACAATTTCACAATTTCAGATTTTTCCTTCTAGGTGTTCCACAACAGTGGAGACTAAAAAGAGATATCAATATAATGATTCAGCAGTCATACTCATTTGTTAGATCCTAATTTCTCTGTTAATAACTCCTCCTTCTACTTTGATCTTTCTCCCAATATTTATGGATATTTGAGTTATTCCCATTATAATTTTATTCATGTTCACAAGGGCTGTTGTTAATATGAACTAGAGAGATGGATTTGGTTGATATTCTTGGAGAGACTGGCAGATCTGGGTTTCAGGACTTTTCTGGCCTAAGAGCCATTTGAAGGTTTTAGGCATCTGAAAAGTAAACTTAGTGTGTGCAACTTTTGTAGGATCTCAGATAGAGCCCTGGATGTTCTGTAGGCTTAACAGGAATGATGCTGGTTGGGGTTTGGCAAACAATGATAATTAGCAATACCTAGCTGAAACTTGCAAAAGGGTGTCCTATAGAATAACCTCTTGAATCTATTTGAGCTCTCTTAGGCACTGATACTTTATTTTGCTACAATTCTTTCCCCCCTTTTGGTAAGGAAGATATTATTGATCCTACAGTGCCTGGACTGTGCTCATACCTGGGAGTCATGTTCCACGTTGCCAGGGAAACACACCCCTCGACATAATGTCTCATATAGGGGTGAGGGTAATGATTTTCCTTGCAGAGTTTGGCTTAGAGAGAGAGAGGCCACATCTGAGCAACAAAAGGGGTCCTCTGGAAGTAAGTCTTGGGCATAATAAGTAGGGCTTAGCTTCTCTGTTACAGAAATAAGTTTCATAAGAGCAAGCCTCAAGATCAGGGCTTGGCCTATTAACTTGGGAGTCCCTAGTGTTTGAGAGAGTATCAGGGTTTTTCCAGGTGCAAAGTTTAATGGTTCCGTATTTCTTCTCCAGTCACTCAAGTAACTTTGCCAATACTTTTTGATTATCTGCCCATCATACTCTGGGATGTATCCAGGTATCACATTAAGCTATGCTGTATTGCAAGACCTCACTTCCATTCTGGGTTTCATGTATTTGGGTTGTTTTAATGAGCTATCCAGACAGGTTGAGTTAGATTGTGTGCTACAGAAAATTTAGGTTTTGGACAAAATAAACCTCTCTTCCTTTGGTCTCATATAGTAGAAGTAGTTCTAAAATATGGACAGTGTCATCCTTTACCCTGTTTTCTTATTTACCTTAGTCCCAACCAGATTGGCTTCATTCTTTTCTCTAATTGAATCCTGACCTCTTTTTTGGTTTATTTAACAGTTGTTGTATGCAGCAATGTGGACTTTCAGAGCTGCAGAACTCCAACTCTGAATCTTAGGTGTCACACAGGTACCCAGAGTTCCCGGGAAATATCAGGTTATATACATATAGCAGAGTTCAGAATCTAGAAATAACACTTTAAGCTCAAGAATAATTGTGGCTGCTTAGAGCTTACAGTATAGACCCCAGTTTTCTTAGAAGTATTTTCTAAAAAGACCATACAATCTTTGTCCTTATTTTGTATGACGTAATGTCCTTAAAGTTTGTTCACCACATTGCATGCCTCATGACTTTGTTCCTTTGTGTAACCACACCATATTCCATCATATGTATACACCACAGTTCACCTTTCTGCTTCTCAGTCATTGAGACTGTAACCTGTAAATCAGGTTACACTTCCGTAACCTTCATCCATTGGGCATTATGGATAATGTCCAAAGTCAACAGTCCATGTCTCACAGTGTCCTCACTTATTTGTATAATCATAATCACTCTCAGTTTTAGACAATTTTCATTGTTCCAAAGAGAATATATAGCAGACAAACATACCAAAGAGAAAATCCCAAGCTCTCCTTTACTCTTGTTCCTCTCCCCAGTTATTTACAGGTAATGTATTCCTGTTAAATATAGGCCATAGCATAACAATAGTAATTTTCTTCCTATATCCCTCTGTTATTGATTCTCTACAAAATTCATACATTTGAAGTGGTTCACACAAAAACTTATTTATATTATTGTGTTAATTGGTGAGATACATGGCTCTGTACAACCCATTTCAATCATATTCATCTTCAGTATGGCAATATTACTTATAAATCCACTGATGAACTATCATCACTTCAATCCATTCCATATATTTAAGTTCAACCTCATTAGGTAACTATTAACCTATCTCTAGCTTCTGTGTATCTCTAGGTCCCCTACATTCTATATTATAAGACTCTGAGTTTACCTTTATCAGGGTCATATTAGCAAAATCATACCATATCTAAACTTTTGTGTCTTGCTTATTTGCCCAGCATTATGTCTTCAAGGTTCATCCATGTTTTCATATGCTTCAGGACCTCATTTCGTCTTGTAGCTGTATAATATTCCATCATATATATATTCATTTTGTTTATCCACTTAGCTACTGATGAGAACTTGGATCGCTTCCATAATTTGGTGATTATGAATAAGTCCACAGTGTGAAAGTGTCTGAGTTACTGTGAGAGATTTTATAATCTGTGTCCCTTGATGGAGGTGGGAAGGATCCCAGCTGCTGCTTCTGGGCACTTTCCAAGCTCTATGAGACTGTGTAAAGGGGAGGGGAGAGGACTGACTGGTCTGGGTCGGAAGTTTCCTACTTGACTGTAAGGACCCAGGGCCCGGGCCTCACCCCCTCCTCCATTATAAGAGCAAGTTACTATACACAGCCACCTACATGACTGGGGACAGACATTAAAGATCAAAGAATGTAAAACTCCATCCCCCTTCATCACTGTTGGTAACCAAATCTCATGAGAGTCTGCTGAAATCTCACTGTAACCACATCTTGTGTGACTTTATAAGCTGCCTTCTTGACACATCCTTTCTCTTTTGGGTTTTGGCATGGGTATTAACCTTCTTGTCCCCACTGGCTGGCGTTGGAAAATTTTCCTCTTGTTAGCAAGTTCCAAATTAAACTCATGGGGAACATTTTGTCTAATGTGTCCTTTGGTCTTGGAGTTGAGCTGAGCTGGAACATCAGGCATGCCAGCCAGGAAACCAAAGAGTTGCCAACCATAAAAGGAAGGGTACTAGGGGGAATCCTAGGATGGCCTGCAACATCCATGTGGGGAGAGGGGCTACCCTCCTATACAAATGGGAACCACCAAGGGAGTATGGTAATAATTCTAACTAAGAGCCCTCCTGCAACTGGCTGCAGGACAGTTGGGATTTCATAAGAAAAAGGAAAGCTGCCAGGCCACTACAGCTGTAGTTTGGCCTCTTTTGGAGACTATGCAGTCAACTATGGAAGAAGCCTTAACAGCCAAAGCATCAGTTCACCACCTGAAAGAGGATAAGTTAGAAAGGGATATGCAGGTAGCCCAAGTGGAATTGAAAGATGTTTTAAATGAGAGGCTATACCAGATAGATGAGAATTTGGTAATAATAGCATATCATTATGCTAGGGTAAAGGGGCAGAAATTACCTAAGTCTCAAGTAAGATGTATTCTACTTCCCTCAATTGGGATCCCAAAGTTTGAGACCCAATGGATTTTTCTGCAGATGCTGAGGATTCCCAGTCTGATGGGGAGAAGGAGGATGAAGGGTGTAAAATTGTTCTCCCTCTGATCCAATATAAGATTAAGTGAAAGCATGTCCCAGGTCATCTGGGTCCCCTGGCAGATGGAGATGACATTGCTGATGCAGCCCCAGCTGCACCCACCAAGCAAAAAAATATATGCTGCAACATGAGATTTCACTGCCTCTGAATTACAAGAGATTGGAATTCAGTATAGGCAGAAACCTAAAGAACTTTTATCAAATTGGCTACTGCAATTGTAGGACACCAGTGCAGGTGGTATACTGCTCTCAGGGCATGAGATGAGAAAATTATCCTCTTTCACCACCCATCCTTCTCTGTGTCATGCATCTATTCACTAGCCCCCCAAAATGGAAATAAATTTCTATTTAATTGGTTCACATTGCAGTGTAAGGAGGTGTGGCCCAACAAGGGGGATTTGTTGCATCAAACCCTGCTTGAAAGACCATTGAAGAATTACAAGATGTATTAAGGGGGCCAGAGATGAAGCATGTGATTTACATGCTGGGTGCCATTGGACCAAATAATTTAACTTTCACCACAGGAATTAAATAGAAAATTCTACATACTGCCTCCAATCAGTGGTATGGGACTTTAATGTCCCTTCTCAGCCCACTTATAGGACAGTCCATCTCACAGGCTTCCCAAATGATTGCACAGCAAGGAGAGACAGATCACCTAAGGTGAAGGGGAGCTAGAGTCAGAGCTATGGGTCACGCCCCTAGGGGACATGATGATCTGAACTGGGTGTCAAAAAGACAGATGTGGACAGACCTAATAGCTACTAGAACTAAAATTGAGGATATTTATTGGCAGCCAGATTCAATATTAGTTAAGCTTTGGAGTAAGCTGTCCAAGGAGCAGAGGTTTACTAAGTTTGAAACCAGGTTGCTAGAGGAGGATGTGGATTCTGGCCAAAAGACATGGCTGACATCACGTAAAGAGCCCTCTACCTCCCTGGCTGAGGAGGTCTGGGAGGTCCCCTACCCCTTAACATGGGGGTAGATTGAGATCCCCCAATAAGAACAGTAGCTAGGGACACTGGGGATTGGAGGCCACATCTAGAAATAAGTATCTTTTTGTCTCCCACTAAAAATGAACATAGGGTCTTGGCCTTAATAGACACCAGAGCAGAACACACCTTATTATATGGGAAATGCTCACAAGCTGGGAGCCCCTCACTAACCATTGGCGGATACAGGGGCCAAGGCATTAAACTGGGGCCAAAGCATTAAAGCGACACAGTGGCAATTATTAATGCAGATTGGCCAATTGCCACCTTAAACATGTATGGTATACATATATTCCCATTCTGGAATATATATTAGGAATTGCTATCTTGCAAAATATTAACTTGCAAACTACCATAGATGAATTCTGCTTCCAGTGCTGAGTGGTCAAAGCCATCTGGAAGGACATGTTAATTAGTCACCAGTGAAAGAACCTCCCCCCAGATGCACTGTGGCCGTGCGACAGCATAAGTTGGCCAGGGAATTAAGAAATCACCACTACTATTAGGGAATTAGGAAGAGTGAATATTTCATTCCCATTCATAGTCCTTTTAATAGCCCTGTCTGGCCAGTAAAGAAACCTGATGGAACTTGGTGAACTATGATTGACTACAGAGAACTAAATAAAGTAATTCCGCCTTTATTTGCAGCTGTGCCAAAAATTGCTATGTTGTTATGAGATATAAGTACTCAGGCCAATTTCATTTTGTATTAGACTTTGTTAATGCTTTCTTCAGTATTTCTTTAGCTCTCTTCAGCCAACTTGTATTCACCTTCATGTGGGAAGGACAATAACGGACATTTGCTGTGCTGCCCTAAGGGTATCCTCATATTCCCACTATTTGCCATAGCTTAGTTGCTGAAGACCTGAAAACACGGAGCTACCCTAAAAATATAACTCTTTTCCATTACATTGATGATGTAACCAGTAACACATGGTGGTGTCCACCTCGAAAGCCAGAGATAGCTGGTAAATTGGGACAAATTACAGGGACCTGGATGCTCTGTAAAAGTCTCTGGGTGTTGTCTGGTTGGGTAAGACTCAAAGTATTCCTTCTGCTGTCATTGACAAAGTACAGAACTGCCTGACTCCATATGCTTTTAAGTAGTTATTGCTTTCCTTGGTTTATTGGGCTATTGGGAGCCATTTATACCCTGTTTGGCACAAATTTTAAAACTTTTGTATACTTTGGTTTGTAACAGAAAGGCTTGGGAGTGGGATACCCCACAGCAGGCTTCTTTTGAAGAGTCCGAATAAGCTATAGCAGAAGCACAGGCTTTAAGGGCAGTAGACCCAGACATGCATTGTGAATTGGATGTGGCCAGTATTGATATTGGATTTGGGTAGGGTTTGTGGCAAAGGCAATGGGCAAAACATGTGCCTATGGGCTTCTGATCTCAGCTATTGAACAGGGCAAAACTAAGATACAGCCTCTTGGAAAAAGAATTATGTGTGGCTTATAATGCCTTGTTACAAATTGAAGGGCTGACTCAGAAGTTTCCTGTGACTTTATGAATGGACATCCCCATACAGGGTTGGGTATGTGGCACTACTAAGAGCCTCACTCAGGAAGTATTCAACACACTGACAAAGTGGAAAGCTTATTTGCTGTAATGCAGTGTCTTTAACAACAGCCCTTTAAATGCAGAAATGCAAGACATTTTAGGGCCAGTTTCTTATGTGGAAAAACAATATTCACCCTTCCTGCTGATCCTCCTAAGGTGACTACCCCTATGCCCACCAGTGATGGATATGAGGTATACCTGACTCTGCCTGGTATACTGATGGATTAGCATGGGCAGTCCTTTACCTGGATATTCATGGCCATCCAACCTAGCACTGATACCATCTGGTGGGAAATGGGAACTATGCAGAGTAGCCAGTGGGTTGAATTGAAGACTGCATGGATGGTCATTGTTTATGAACCAGGAGATGCATTAACTATTTGTACTGACAGTTGGGCAGTGTACTGGAGCCTGGCAGTGTGGATGGCCATGTGGAAACAAGAATAATGGACAGTTGTTGGCCACCTCTTATAGAAAAAAGAAATGTGAGAGTACAACTAGACCGCTTGTCCCAAGTGAAAGGCAACTATCTTTCATGTCTTTGCCCATTATACTGATTCTTTACTTGGCAATATTGAAGCAGATGCTTTAGCAAAAATTCATAGCCAAGAGCCAGCATTGCATCAGGCTGCTGAATGATTGGATTGAAAGACAGGACACTGAGGTTACCAGACTTTGTGGAGACTGGCACAGCAATTCCAACTGCCCATCTCCAGACAACAACTTAATGAAGTCATGGATACCTGCCCCTCCTGTTTGCTGCAATACCCAAAGATGTTTCCTCACCAATTCAGTCACATCAACCATGAGCAGATTCCAGTCACCAAGTAGCAGGTAGATTATATTGGGCCCCTTCCCTTATCTGAAGGTGCAAAATATGCCTTTACAGCTATAGATATGGCCACTGGCTGGTTGCTAGCCTTCCCAGTAGTGAAAGCTAGCCAAAGAGCTACAATATAAGCACATTTTATAGTGTCTCCACACATGTGGAGAGTGATAGAGGGACCCCCTTTACTGGACAACTAACCCAAGCCTGGGCTACTGAACATAACATCTTATGGACATTTCACTTTCTGTATCCCACACAGTGGATAGGTTAATTGAATGGATGAATGGGCATTTAAAAGAGCAGTTCAACAGTATAAGCAATCTCTTCAGCAGTATACATGCTTGTTTTATTTAGTCTTCACCAGCCTCAACTTATGCTCCAAGCAACTGTTGCCACCCTTGTTGAATTGGTAATGGTGGGGTCCATGTAAACACTGTGAATTCAGGTAAAAGGACCAGCAATGCTACAACTGCAATGAGGTAGTGACAAAAACTTGCTCTTGCCTGTGCCACAAAGCATTAGAATTTGGGGAAAATAAGATTGACTGGCTATGGGGCTGGCCAATGCAGCCATGTTGGTTGTGAATCTTAAATCCATGGGGTATTGGGATCATCTAAAATTAGAGTATTGGACCACAGTTTATATGCAAACTGTCAAAAGTTGTATATGTAACCAAATCAGGATTCCTTATACCTAAAGGCATAGTATGTATAACTCTGTGGACCCTTATTGTGCCCAGGCTAACTGTGGATTTGACTTCAGCATCATAACAAATACTGTTCTGCAATAGGTCTTTGCCATTGTTGGGTACCACGAGCCTGCCTTGGACTATGACCCTTGTGGACTGGACTGCATGGA
Organism: Tamandua tetradactyla; assembly: GCF_023851605.1. Taxonomy (NCBI): domain Eukaryota; kingdom Metazoa; phylum Chordata; class Mammalia; order Pilosa; family Myrmecophagidae; genus Tamandua; species Tamandua tetradactyla. Next base: position 128,034,282 of record NC_135329.1, on the reverse strand, counting down.
GTACCCTGCTGGCCTGGCAGAACTCAGCACATCAGAAAGTTAGGAAAAGAATCTTCTTATTTAAGACTGAAATTATGGGTTTTAAAAAATGGCTTTATTACCTTACTTGACCATGGCAGCCTCACTTTGTGGAGTTATCTCTGCATGGGGAATTCCTTATGTTCTATTGTCTCTTATACTGTTAATGAAAGCAATGTCTGTCCTATGTTCAATGTAGTCTGCTGTGCAGGGCTGGATTGTAAGGACCCAGGGCCTGGGCCCTGCCCCCTCCTCCATTTTGAGAACAAATCCTTGCACACAGATGCTTATATGACCAGGGACAGACATTAAAGGTAACAGAAAGTGAAACTCCGCCCTCCCCCAATCATTGTTGGTAACCAAATCTTGCAAAAGACTGCTGAAACCCAGTTGTAACCAAATTTTGTGGGACCCTGTTTAATTTTTTAAAATTTTTTATTAATCAAAAAAAATTATAAGAAAGAATCACAAACATTCCCAACACATACACTCAGCAATTCACAACATCATCACACAGTTGCATATTCATCATGATCATTTCCCAGAACATTTGCATCAATTCAGAAAAAGAAATAAAAAGACAACAGAAAAATAAAACAAAAACAGAAAAAAAATTTTACATACCATACCCCTTACCCCTCCCCCTCATTGATCACCAGCATTTCAGACTAAATTTATTTTAACTTTGTTCCCCCTATTATTTATTTTTATTCCATATGTTCTACTCATCTGTCGACAAGGTAGACAAAAGGAACATCGGACACAAGGTTCTCACAATCACACAGCCACACTGTGAAAACTATATCACCACACAATCATCATCAAGAAACATGGCTACTGGAACACAGCTCCACATTTTCAGGCAGTTTCCTCCAGCCTCTCCACCACATCTTGTATAACAAGGTAATATCTACTTAATGCATAAGAATAACCTCCAGGATAACCTCTTGACTCTGCTAGGAATCTCCCAGCCATTCACACTTTGTCTCATTTCACTCTTCCCCCCGCCCTGGTTGGGAAGGTCCTCTCAATCCCTTGATGCTGGGTCTTAACTCATTCTAGAGTTTTTCTCAATCCCTTGAACCGAATCTCAGCTCATTCCTGGATTCCCGTCCCACACTGCCAGGAAGATCCACACCCCTGGGAGTCATGTCCCATGTAGACAGGGGGAGGGTGGTGTGTTCACTTGCTGTGCCAGGTGGAGAGAGAGGCCGCATCTGAGCAACAAAAAAGGTTCTTTTGGGGGTGACTCTTAGGCCTAATTTTAAGTAGACTTCACCTATCCCCTGTGGGGTTAAGTTTCATATGAACAAACCCCAAGACTTGGGGGTCAGCCTATAGCTTTGGTTGTCCACACTGCTTGAGAAAATATCAAGAATTCAACTTGGGGAAGTTGAGTTTTCCCCTGTTCTCACCATTCCCCAAAGGGGACTTTGCAAGTACTTTTCCACTCACTGATCATATCATTCTGGGATTCATCAGGGCATCACCTGGACGAACCAACAAAATCTCATGTCCTGTGCAAATTTCCATGTACTTAGTGTTCAACCAACTATCTACATAAGTTATATTAGGAGATGCACTAGTCAAAATATAAATTTGTACCAAATAAACATTTTTTGCTTTAGTCTCACACAGTTGAAATTTTAAAATATTAATTACCACCTATTTTCAGCACACTGCAGTAATGACATTCTTTTGTTCTTCCTCATGCAAAAACATTTTTTAAATTTGTACATTTAGTCACTATCATTATACACTCTAGGCATTCCTAGATTATACCAGCCCTCCTCCTTCTATCATTCTCACATGCAGCTTCATTCAGTGTTTTAACATAATTGTATTACAGTTAGGTAATATTGTGCTGTCCATTTCTGAGTTTTTATATTCAGTCCTGTTGTACAATCTGTATCCCTTCAGCTCCAATTACCCAATATCTTACCCTATTTCTATCTCCTGATGATCTCTATTACCAACGAAATATTCCAAGTTTATTCACTAATGTCAGTTCATATCAGTGAGACCATACAGTATTTGTCCTTTTGTTTCTGACTAATCACACTCAGCATAATGTCTTTAAGGTCCATTCATGTTGTTACATGCTTCATAACTTTATTCTGTCTTACAGTTGCATAATATTCCATCTTGTGTATATGCCACAGTTTGTTTAGCCAACTGTCTGTTGATGAGCATTTTGGCTGCTTCCATCTCTTGGTAATTGTAAATAATGCTGCTATAAACATTGGTGTGTAAATGTCCGTTTGTGTCCTTTCCCTCATGTCCTTTGAGTAGAGACAGCATATAGATGGGTCTTGTTTTGTAATCCATTCTGCCAGTCTATGTCTTTTGATTGGGGAGTTTAATCCATTAACATTCAGTGTTATTACTGCATGGGTAGTACTTTCTTCTACTGTTTTGCCTTCTGGATTTCATATGTCATATCTAATTTTCCTTCTTTTTACCTTTACTCATAGTTTTCCTTTCTACCCTCTTCTCCACACCTCTCTCTTCTGTCTTCGCATCTGTCTCTAGTGCTCCCTTTAGTATTTCTTGCAGAGCTGGTCTCTTGGTCACAAATTCTCTCAGTGATTTTTTTGTCTGAAAATGTTTTAATTTCTCCCTCATTTTTGAAAGACAATTTTTCTGGATATATAATTTTTGGTTGGCAGTTTTTTCTTTTAGTAATTTAAATATATCATCCCACTGTCTTCTTGCCTCTATTATTTCTGCTGAGAAATCTATACATAGTCTTATTGGGCTTCCCCTGTATGTGATGGATTGCTTTTCTCTTGCTGCTTTCAAGATTCTCTCTTTCTCTTTGACCTCTGACATTCTGATTAGTAAATATCTTGGAGTATGTCTATTTGGATCTATTCTCTTTGGGGTATGCTGCACTTCTTGGATCTGTAATTTTAAGTCCTTCATAAGAATTGGGAAATTTTCAGTGATAATTTCCTCCATTAGTTATTCTCCTCCTTTTCCCTTCTCTTCTCCTTCTGGGATACCTACAACACGTATATTCATGTGCTTCATATTGTCTTTCAATTCCCTGAGTCCCTGCTCATATTTTTCCATTTTTTCCCTATATTTTCTTTTTCTTGCCAGATTTCAGATGTTCTGTCCTCCAGTTCAGAAATCCTATGTTCTGTCTCTCGAAATCTACCATTGTAGGCTTCCATTGTTTTTCTCATCTCTTCTACCTTGTCTCTCATTCCCATAAGTTCTGTGATTTGTTTTTTCAGACTTTTGATTTCTTCTTTTTGTTCATTCCTTGCCTTCTTTATATCCTCCCTCAATTCATTGATTTGGTTTTTGATAAGGTTTTCCATGTCTGTTCATATATGCTGAATTGTTTCAGCTCCTGTATGTCATTTGAATTGTTGGTTTGTTCCTTTGACTGGGCCATATCTTCAATTTTCCTAGTGTGATTTGTTATTGTTTGCTGGTGTCTAGGCATTTAATTACCTTAATTAGTTTATTCTGGAGATTGCTTTCACTTCTTTTACCTAGAGTTTTCTTGCTGGATGAATCTGTTCTTTGACCTTCAGTTCAGATTTATCTGGACCTCTAGCTTAAGTTTTGTTTAACAGAGGAGAATTTTTCAGTTCTTGTTTTCTTGTTTCTTGCCCTGCTTGTATGGTGCCTTTCCCCCCCACCCTTAGGAGGGTCTACTTAGGTATTATAGACCACAGCCGGATTTTACGAGACCAAACTGGCCTCCTATCAGGAGGAAAGAGTCACCTGCGTTGATTTTCCCTGAGGGTGAGACCCAGCAGGTTGAAAGACTTTCCTGTGAAGTCTCTGGGCTCTGTATCTCTTATCCTGCCCAGCATGTGGTGCCTGTCTGCCTGCAGGTCCCACCAGCATAAGATGATGCAGTACCTTTAACTTTGATGGACTCTCCCTGCTGGGGGCGTGGTGGAGACAGAGGAGAGGTTGAAGGCTGGTTTTAATGGCTTCAAATCACCAAGCCCTGGGGTCTAAATTCCTTGAGGGAGGGATTCCACCTGAATTGGCCTTCACCCCTCCCCTGGGGAAGGCACAGTTTCCAGAAAAGCCCCCAAACGAGCTCACTTCTGCCTATGCCTGGGGCAATTGCAGCCTGAGAAGTACTGCCGCTATATCCAAAGGCAGTCTAGCCTTTGTAGAAACACAGCCATGAAAACCTCTGTTTCCTTCTTTTTAAAAATTTTTCCCCTTTTTTCTATCATCCCTGCCCCCTTGGTGCCGGGGCAAATATGAGCACCCTCCACTTTGACCAGGTTCACCTAAACTGGGAGCCTATTTCTAGTAGTCAGAATTTGTTAATTAATTCCACAATTGGTGTTTAGTTTGGCTCAGCCTCTGCTGCTGGTAAAGTGTCTTTCCTTTCCCCTCTGGGAGGCAGCCTGTGGGGGAGGGGCACTGGCCACTGCAGCTTTGGGAACTCACGGTTCTGGGGGGTCTTGCAGCTGGTCCACCTGGTCCAGACTGGGGTATGCTGTGTGTCCGGTCACTGACGTGGCCCCGGGAGCTTTTCTGTACTGTTTCTGGTTATTTAGTAGTTGTTCTGGAGGACGAGCTAAAATGCCCACATTGTTAAGCTGCCATCTTAGCAAATACTGGGACCCTATTAAATTTTATTAGCCACCCTCTTGACACACCATTTCCCTTTTGGTTTTTGGCATTGACTGCTGACCTTTATGTCCCCACCAGCTGCCATTGGAAGATTTTCCTCTTGTTAGTAAGTCCCAAATTAAACTCACAGGGAACTTTTTATCTAGTGTGTTCTTTGGTCTCTGAGTTGAGCTGTGCTGGAACACTGATATTTTTCTCATTCTCTGATTCAGCATTTGTGGGATCCTCTTCCTGTTTTTACCTTCCTCCTGAGTTCTGAGCAAGTGAGAATTGTCCTGTTTTTTTTATTTTTGCTGAGTCTCTGGGGAGAAGTTTTCAGTAGCTGTTTATGTTGCCATCCAGTTATGTGGATTAAGTCTCACCTTGATTCAATGTCACAACTTTACACAAAATGGATTCACACCCATTTTCAAAAGGTCCTTTACACAAATGGTTTCACACCCCTAGTACATTAGTTTATAAGCTGCTGGAATGCAATATACCAGAGATAGGAATGGCTTTTTTTTTTTTTTTTTTTTTGCATAGCAGGCATGGGGAATTGAACCTGGGTCTCAAGCACGGCATGTGAGAATTCTGCCACTGAGCCATCATTGCACTGCCCCAGGAATGGCATATATATGTATTGAACCCGGGTCTCTGGCATGGCAGGTGAGAATGTTGCCACTGAGCCACCATCATATCACCCCAAGGAATGGCTTTTAAAAGGGAATTTAATACATTGCAAGTTTACAGTTTGAAGCCTATAAAAATGTCCAAACTAAGGCACTCAAGGAAAGGTACTGTTCTAGTTTGCTAGTTGCCAGAATGCAATATACCAGAAGTGGAATGGCTTTTAAAAAGGGGAATTTAATAAGTTGCTAGTTTACAGTCCTAAGGCCAAGAAAATGTCCCAATTACAACAAGTCTATAGAAATGTCCAATCAAAGGCTTCCAGGGAAAGATACCTTGGTTCAAGAAGGCCGATGAAGTTCAGGGTTTCTCTCTCAAGTGAGAAGACACATGTGAACACAGTCGCAGTTTTTCTCTCATCTGGAAAGGCACATGGTGAACATGGCTAGGGTTCCTCTCTCATCTAGAAGGGCACATGGTGGACACGGCATAGCCATGTTCCTATCTCATCAGCCAGGGTTCCTCTCTCATCTGCTAGCTTCTTCTCCTGGCTTCCTGTTTTATGAAGCTCCCCAGGAGGCATTTTCCTTCTTCATCTCCAAAAGTCACTGACTGGTGGACTATGCTTGTCGTGGCTGTGTCATTCTCTGCTCTTTCTGAATCTCCCATTCTCCAAAATGTTTCCTCTTTTATAGGACTCCAGTAAACCAGTCAAGACTCATGCAAATGGGTGGAGACACATCTCTCCTAATCCAACTTAACAACCACTCTTGATTTGGTTACTACTCTTGGGAGATGACCTAGTTACATACAGTATTGAATAGGGATTATTCTGCCTTTATGAGATGCGATTTTGATTAAAATATGGCTTTTCAAGGGTACATACATCATTTCAAACCAGGACAGATACCATAATTCAAGGAAGCCCAATCAGTCTGGAAAATCTCTGTCAGCTGGGAGTCACATGGCTGGCATCTGCTGGTCCCTTGCTCCTGGGCTCAGTTGCTTCAGCCTCTGTTCATGTGGTGTTCCTCATTTTGTTTCTCCAGGGCTGGCTTTCATCTCTTGACTTCCTTTGGCTCTCTCCAGGTTCTGGCTTGCTTAACGTCTCATGGCAATGCTTGCTGGGCTCTGAGCATCTACAAACATCCATGTCTCTATTCTCCAAGTGTCAGCATTTGTGTAAGCTCTGCTCTTTAAAAAATATGTCCTCTTTCAAAGAACTCTAGTAAACGAATCAAGACCCACCTAGAATGGGTGGAATCAGATCTTCTAATCAAAGGTCACACCCATAGTTGGGCAGGTCACATCTTTGTGAAGATAATCTAATCAAAAGTTGCTGCCCTGCAATATTGAATTAGGATTTTTAAAAAGTGGATGACCTTACAAGATTGAATCAGGATTAAAACATGGCTTTTCTTAGGGCACATAATACTTTGAAGCTGGCACATACAGGAACACAGATTAAGATATGAACATGTCTTTTATGGGGGGATGATTAAATTCCCAGTACTCCACTTATATATTTCTGGACTATATTTAATATTTAAGTAGGGGGATTTGCATTTATGTTCATGAGTAATTTTTTTTTGGTTTGGTTTTGTATCAGGGTAACAATGGCTTCATAAAAAAAGAGTTGAGGATGGGCAATGGTAGTGCCATGACAGAGTTCTTGCCTGCCATGGCAGAGATCCAGGTTCAATTCCCAGTGCCTGCTCATGCAAAAAAAAAAAAAAAAAAAGAGTTGAAAAGCTTTCTATTTTTTATTTTCTGATAAAGTTTTTGTAGGATTGATATTTTTCCTTCCTTAAAGACTTGATAGAATTTACACAAGCTCTTTGGACCTGGAGTGTTTTCTTGGGGGGAGATTTTTTTTTTTTTTTTTAGTGCTATGGAAATAGCTTTAAATAGCTTTTTTTTTTATTATCAGAAAGAAAAAAAAATTAACACAACATTTAGAAATCATACCATTCTACATATGCACTCAGTAATTCTTAACATCATCACATAGATGCATGATCATCATTTCTTAGTACATTTGCATCGGTTTAGAGGAACTAGCAACACAACAGAAAAAGATATAAAATGTTAATATGGAGAAAAGAAATAAAAATAGTAATAATAGTAAAAAAAACCTCTATACTCAGATGCAGCTTCATTCAGTGTTTTAACATGATTACTTTACAATTAGGTATTATTGTGCTGTCCATTTTTGAGTTTTTGTATCTAGTCCTGTTACACAGTCTGTATCCCTTCAGCTTCAATTACCCATTATCTTACCCTGTTTCTAACTCCTGCTGGACTCTGTTACCAATGACATATTTCAAGTTTATTCTCGAATGTCCGTTCACATCAGTGGGACCATACAGTATTTGTCCTTTAGTTTTGGCTGGACTCACTCAGCATAATATTCTCTAGGTCCATCCATGTTATTACATGCTTCATAAGTTTATCTTGTCTTAAAGCTGCATAATATTCCATCGTATGTATATACCACAGTTTGTTTAGCCATTCTTCTGTTGATGGACATTTTGGCTGTTTCCATCTCTTTGCAATTGTAAATAACGCTGCTATAAACATTGGTGTGCAAATGTCCGTTTGTGTCTTTGCCCTTAAGTCCTTTGAGTAGATACCCAGCAATGGTATTGCTGGGTCATATGGCAATTCTATATTCAGCTTTTTGAGGAATCACCAAACTGCCTTCCACAGTGGTTGCACCATTTGACATTCCCACCAACAGTGGATAAGTGTGCCTCTTTCTCTGCATCCTCTCCAGCACTTGTCATTTTCTGTTTTGTTGATAATGGCCATTCTGGTGGGTGTGAGATGATATCTCATTGTGGTTTTGATTTGCATTTCTCTAATGGCCAGGGATATTGAGCATCTCTTCATGTGCCTTTTGGCCATTTGTATTTCCTCTTCTGAGAAGTGTCTGTTCAAGTCCTTTTCCCATTTTGTAATTGGGTTGGCTGTCTTTTTGTTGTTGAGTTGGACAATCTCTTTATAAATTCTGGATACTAGACCTTTATCTGATATGTCATTTCCAAATATTGTCTCCCATTGTGTAGGCTGTCTTTCTACTTTCTTGATGAAGTTCTTTGATGCACAAAAGTGTTTAATTTTGAGGAGCTCCCATTTATTTATTTCCTTCTTCAGTGCTCTTGCTTTAGGTTTAAGGTCCATAAAACCGCCTCCAATTTTAAGATTCATAAGATATCTCCCTACATTTTCCTCTAGCTGTTTTATGGTCTTAGACCTAATGTTTAGTTCTTTGATCCATTTTGAGTTAACTTTTGTATAAGGTGGGAGATACGGGTCTTCTTTCATTCTTTTACATATTGATATCCAGTTCTCTAGGCACCATTTGTTGAAGAGACTGTTCTGTCCCAGGTGAGTTGGCTTGACTGCCTTATCAAAGATCAAATGTCCATAGATGAGAGGGTCTATATCTGAGCACTCTACTCGATTCCATTGGTCGATATATCTATCCTTATGCCAATACCATGCTGTTTTGACCACTGTGGCTTCATAATATGCCTTAAAGTCCGGCATCGTGAGACCTCCAGCTTCGTTTTTTTTCCTCAAGATGTTTTTAGCAATTCGGGGCACCCTGCCCTTCCAGATAAATTTGCTTATTGGTTTTTCTAATTCTGAAAAATAAGTTGTTGGGATTTTGATTGGTATTGCATTGAATCTCTAGATCAGTTTAGGTAGGATTGACATCTTAATTATATTTAGTCTTCCAATCCATGAACACGGTATGCCCTTCATCTATTTAGGTCTTCTGTGATTTCTTTTAGCAGTTTTTTGTAGTTTTCTTTATATAGGTTTTTTGTCTCTTTAGTTAAATTTATTCCTAGGTATTTTATTCTTTTAGTTGCGATTGTAAATGGGATTCGTTTCTTGATTTCCCCCTCAGCTTGTTCATTACTAGTGTATAGAAAAGCTACAGATTTTTGAATGTTGATCTTGTAGCCTGCTACTTTGCTGTACTCATTTATTAGCTCTAGTAAATTTGTTGTGGATTTTTCTGGGTTTTCTATGTATAGTATCATATCGTCTGCAAACAGTGATAGTTTTACTTCTTCCTTTCCAATTTTGATGCCTTGCATTTCTTTTTCTTGTCTAATTGCTCTGGCTAGAAGCTCCAACACAATGTTGAATAATAGTGGTGATAGTGGACATCCTTGTCTTGTTCCTGATCTTAGGGGAAAAGTTTTCAATTTTTCCCCATTGAGGATGATATTAGCTGTGGGTTTTTCATATATTCCCTCTATCATTTTAAAGAAGTTCCCTTGTATTCCTATCTTTTGAAGTGTTTTCAACAGGAAAGGATGTTGAATCTTGTCAAATGCCTTCTCTGCATCAATTGAGATGATCATGTGATTTTTCTGCTTTGATTTGTTGATGTGGTGTATTACATTAATTGATTTTCTTATGTTAAACCATCCTTGCATACCTGGGATGAATCCTCCTTGGTCATGATGTATAATTCTTTTAATGTGTTGTTGGATACGATTTGCTAGAATTTTATTGAGGATTTTTGCATCTATATTTATAAGAGAGATTGGTCTGTAGTTTTCTTTTTTTGTAATATCTTTGCTTGGTTTTGGTATGAGGGTGATGTTGGCTTCATAGAATGAATTAGGTAGCTTTCCCTCTGCTTCAATTTTTTTGAAGAGTTTGAGCAGGGCTGGTACTAATTCTTTCTGGAATGTTTGGTAGAATTCAGATGTGAAGCCATCTGGTCCTGGACTTTTCTTTTTAGGGAGATTTTGAATGACTGATTCAATTTGTTTACTTGTGATTGGTTTGTTGAGGTCATCTATTTCTTCTTGAGTCAAAGTTGGTTGTTCATGTCTTTCCAGGAACCCATCCATTTCATCTAAATTGTTGTATTTATTAGTGTAAAGTTGTTCATAGTATCCTGTTATTACCTCCTTTATTTCTGTGAGGTCAGTAGTTATGTCTCCTCTTCCATTTCTGTTCTTATTTATTTGCATCCTCTCTCTTCTTCTTTTTGTCAATCTTGCTAAGGGCCCATCAATCTTATTGATTTTCTCATAGAACCAACTTCTGATCTTATTGATTTTCTCTATTGTTTTCATGTTTTCAATTTCATTTATTTCTGCTCTAATCTTTGTTATTTCTTTCCTTTTGCTTGCTTTGGGATTAGTTTGCTGTTCTTTCTCCAGTTCTTCTAAGTGGACAGTTAATTCCTGCATTTTTGCCTTTTCTTCTTTTCTGATAAAGGCATTTAGGGCAATAAATTTCCCTCTTAACACTGCCTTTGCTGTGTCCCATAAGTTTTGATATGTTGTGTTTTCGTTTTCATTCGCCTCTAGGTATTTACTAATTTCTCTTGCAATTTCTTCTTTGACCCACTCATTGTTTAAGAGTGTGTTGTTGAGCCTCCACGTATTTGTGAATTTTCTGGCATCTGCCTATTATTGATTTCCAACTTCATTCCTTTATGATCCGAGAAAGTGTTGTGTATGATTTCAATCTTTTTAAATTTGTTAAGACTTGCTTTGTGACCCAGCATATGGTCTATCTTTGAGAATGATCCATGAGCACTTGAAAAAAAGGTGTATCCTGCTGTTGTGGGATGTAATGTCCTATAAATGTCTGTTAAGTCTAGCTCATTTATAGTAATATTCAGATTCTCTATTTCTTTATTGATCCTCTGTCTAGATGTTCTGTCCATTGATGAGAGTGGTGAATTGAAGTCTCCAACTATTATGGTATATGAGTCTATTTCCCTTTTCAGTGTTTGCAGTGTATTCCTCACGTATTTTGGGGCATTCTGATTCGGTGCGTAAATATTTATGATTGTTATGTCTTCTTGTTTAATTGTTCCTTTTATTAGTATATAGTGTCCTTCTTTGTCTCTTTTAACTGCTTTACATTTGAAGTCTAATTTGTTGGATATTAGTGTAGCCACTCCTGCTATTTTCTGGTTGTTATTTGCATGAAATATCTTTTCCCAACCTTTCACTTTCGACCTATGTTTATCTTTGGGTCTAAGATGTGTTTCCTGTAGACAGCATATAGAAGGATCCTGTTTTTTAATCCATTCTGCCAATCTATGTCTTTTGATTGGGGAATTCAGTCCATTGACATTTAGTGTTATTACTGTTTGGATAATATTTTCCTCTAACATTTTGCCTTTTGTATTATATATATCATATCTGATTTTCCTTCTTTCTACACTCTTTTCCATACCTCTCTCTTCTGTCTTTTTGTATCTGACTCTAGTGCTCCCTTTAGTATTTCTTGCAGAGCTGGTCTCTTGGTCACAAATTCTCAGTGACTTTTTGTCTGAGAATATTTTAATTTCTCCCTCATTTTTGAAGGATAATTTTGCTGGATATAGGAGTCTTGGTTGGCTGTTTTTCTCTTTTAGTATTTTAAATATATCATCCCACTGTCTTCTAGCTTCCATTGTTTCTGCTGAGAAATCTACACATAGTCTTATTGGGTTTCCCTTGTATGTGATGGATTGTTTTTCTCTTGCTGCTTTCAAGATCCTCTCTTTCTCTTTGACCTCTGACATTCTAACTAGTAAGTGTCTTGGAGAACGCCTATTTGGGTCTAATCTCTTTGGGATGCGCTGCACTTCTTGGATCTGTAATTTTAGGTCTTTCATAAGAGTTGGGAAATTTTCAGTGATAATTTCTTCCATTAGTTTTTCTCCTCCTTTTCCCTTCTCTTCTCCTTCTGGGACACCCACAACACGTATATTTGTGCGGTTCATATTGTCCTTGAGTTCCCTGATACCCTGTTCAAATTTTTCCATTCTTTTCCCGATAATTTCTGTTTCTTTTTGGAATTCAGATGTTCCATCCTCCAAATCACTAATTCTATCTTCTGTCTCTTTAACTCTATCATTGTAGGTATCCATTGTTTTTTCCATCTTTTCTACTTTATCCTTCACTTCCATAAGTTCTGTGATTTGTTTTTTCAGTTTTTCTATTTCTTCTTTATGTTCAGCCCATGTCCTCTTCATGTCCTCCCTCAATTTATCAATTTCATTTTTGAAGAGGTTTTCCATTTCTGTTCGTATATTCAGCATTAGTTGTTTCAGCTCCTGTATCTCATTTGAACTATTGGTTTGTTCATTTGACTGGGCCATATTTTCAATTTTCTGAGCATGATCCGTTATCTTCTGCTGGCGTCTGGGCATTTAGTCAGATTCCCCTGGGTGTTGGACCCCACAGGTTGAAAGATTTTTCTGTGAAATCTCTGGGTTCTGTTTTTCTTATCCTGCCCAGTAGGTGGCGCTCATGGCACACGTTTGTCAACGGTTCCACCAGTGAAAGTTGCTGTGGGTCCTTTAACTCTGGAAAACTCTCGCCGTAGGGGAGGTTTGGCAGCCGAAGCGTCTTGGAAGAGTGCCAGCCGGCCTGGGGGTCCGAACACGGGGAGGGTCGCCGGCCGCCGCAGCACGGGAGAGTGCACTGTTCCCAGCTGGACCTGGGAGTCATGTGTTTGGAAGGGACCCCCTGGTCACCGTTCTCCGCAGTCTGGGGATTTCCGACCCAACTCTCTCAGTTGGTCCGGGGGGCCTCGCGTGGTGGGGGTGCCAGCTGCCGTGACCCAAGGGGACCGCCTGCCCAGTTCTGCCAGCTGGCCTGGGAAGGAGGAAGGGAGGGACTCCAGCCGCTTGACATCCCACCTGGGAAAGCCCGCGCCCCTCGGTGATCTCACCGGAGCTGGTTCTCCCAGACAGTCAGCCGTTCCAGGATGGGGTACGCTGTCCTTTTGATCTCTGTTGTGGCTCTGGGAGCTGCTCTGTATTGTCTCCACTCCCCCAGTAGCTGTTCTGGAGGAGGAAAGGTGAGGGTGACAAGGCTGTCGAGGCCGGTGGCGGAGGAGCCAGTGAAGGCGGAAAAGGGCACGGTGGTGCTTGGAGAGCCGCCGGAGCAGGAGGGGGAAGAGGGGCGGACAAAGAGGGGAGAGGAGGGCGGGCGGGCCAGCTGCTGCGGGGCGTGGGCACCGCGCACCTTTCCGGCGGACAAAGAGGGGAGAGGAGGACGGGCGGGCTGGCTGCTGCGGGGCGTGGGTGTCGTGCGCCAGTCTGGCGGACAAAGAGGGGAGAGGAGGGCGGGCGGGCCGGCTGCTGCGGGGCGTGGGCGCCACGCGCCAGTCCGATGGACAAAGAACTCTTGGGGGGAGATTTTTAATTAGAAATCAAATTTTTAAAAAGTGATTTAAAATATTATTTATTTTAATTTTTTTTCTTGAGGCAGTTTGGTAATTTATGCCTGCAAGGAATTTTTCCATTTCATAAAAGTTGTCAAGTTTATTGGCCTAAATTTATTCATAATATTCACTTATTATTCTTTTTTCTTACCATATGATCATTCCATTCTACATATATAATCAGTAATTCACAATATCATCACATAGTTGCATACTCATCATCATGATCATTTCTTAGAACATTTGCATCAATTCAGAAAAAGAAATAGAAAAAAATTCATACATACCACACCCCTTGCCCCTCCCTTTCATTGATCACTGGTGTTTCAATCTGCTAAATTTATTTTAACATTTGTTCCCCTATTATTTATTTTTATTCTGTATGTTTTACTCATCTATTGATAAGGCAGATAAAAGGAACAGCAGACGCAAGGTCTTCCCAATCACACAGTCACATTGTGAAAGCTATATCATTATACAATCATCTTCAAGAAAAATGGCTACTGGAATACAGCTCTACATTTTCAGGCAGTTCCCTCTAGCCTCTCTATTATATCTTGACTAACAAGGTGACATCTATTTAATGCATAAGAATAACTTCCAGGATAACCTGTTGACTCTGTTTGGACCTCTCAGTCATTGATACTTTATTTTGTTTCATTTCACTCTTCCCCCCTTTGGTCAAGAAGGTTTTCTCAATCCCTTGATGCTGAGTATTGGCTCATTCTAGAATTTCTGTCCTACATTGCCAGAAAGAGCCACATCCCTGGGAGTCATGTCCCATGTAGACAAGGGGAGGGCAGTGAGTTTGCTTATTGTGTTGGCTGGAGAGAGAGAGGCCACATCTGAGCAAAAAGAGGTTCTCTTGGGAGTGACTCTTAGGCCTAATTTAAGTAGGCTTGACCTTTCCTTTGTAGGGTCAAACTTCACATGAACAAACCCCAAGATTGAGGACTCAGTCTATTGCTTTGGTTGTCCCCACTGCTTGTGAGAATATCAAGAATTCTCCACTTGGGGAAGTTGAATTTTCTCCCTTTTTCACTATTCCCCCAAGGGGACTTTGCAAATACCTTTTGACTCACTGTTCAGATCACTCTGGGATTTATTGGGGCATCACTCTGGACAAACCTACAAAATCTTATGCCCTACTCAGGTTCCATGTACTTATGGTGTTCAGTTAAGCTGTCCATATAAGTTATATTAGGACAGTACTAGTCAAAATACAAATTTTGCACTAAATAAATATTTTTTGCTTTAGTCTCACACATAAGTTAAAAATTTTAAATATTAAATACCATCTATTTTCAACACCCTGCAATAATGACATTCCTTTGTTCTTCCTCATGCAAAATCATTTTTAAATTTGTACATTCAGTCACTATCATTATACACTATAGGCATTCTTAGACTATACCGTCTCAGTCTTTATCATCTATCTTTCTTTCTAATTTCATTTTTGTCCCCAGCTGTCCTCCCTCTATCATTTTAACATTCAGCTTCATTCAGTGTTCTAACATAATTGTATTATAGTTAGGTAGTATTGTGCTATTCATTTCTGAATTTTTACAATTAGTCCTGTTGCACAATCTGTATCCCTTCAGCTCCAATTACCCAATATCTTACCCTATTTCTATCTTTGACGGTCTCTGTTAGCAATGAAATTCTCCAAGTTTATTCACTAATGTCAGTTCATATCAGTGAGACCATACAGTGCTTGTCCTTTTGTTTCTGGCTAATCACACTCAGCATAATGTCCTTAAGATCCATTCATGCTGTTACATACTTCATAACTTTATTCTGTCTTACAGCTGCATAATATTCCATCTTATGTATATGCCACAGTTTGTTTGGCTAACTATCTGTTGATGGGCATTTTGGCTGCTTCTATCTCTTGGTAATTGTAAATAATGCTGCTATAAACATTGGTGTGCAAGTCCATTTGTGCCCTTGCCCTCATGTCCTCTGAGTAGATACCTAACAATGGTATTTCTGGGTCATATGGCAATTCTATACTTAGCTTCTTGAGGCTAAGTATAGCCTTCCATGGTGATTGTAGCATTTGACATCCCACCAACAGTGGATAAGTGTGTCTCTTTCTCCACATCCTCTCCAGCACTTGTCATTTTCTGTTTTATTGATAATTGCCATTCTGATGGGTGTGAAATGATATCTCATTGTGGTTTTGATTTGCATTTCCCTAATTGCCAGGGAAGTTGAGCATCTTTTCATGTGCCTTGTGGCCTTTTGTATTTTCTCTTCTGAGAAGTGCCTGCTCAAGTCTTTTGCCCATTTTGTAATTGGGTTGCCTGTCTTTTTGTTGTTGAGTTGAACAATCTTTTTATATATTCTGGATACTAGACCTTCATCTGATATACCATTTCCAAATATTGTCTCCCATTGTCTAGGCTGTCTTTTTATTTTCTTGACAAAGTTCTTTGATGCACAAAAGTGTTTAATTTTGAGGAGCTCCCATTTCTTTCTTTCTTTCTTCAGTGTTCATGTTTTGGGTGTAAGGTCTAGGAAACCACCTCCTATTATAAGATTTAGGTCTTAATCCATTTGAGTTAATTTTTGTATAGGGTGTGAGATATGGATCCTCTTTCATTCTTTTACATATGGATATCCAGTTCTCTAGGCACCATTTGTTGAAGAGACTGTTCTGTCCCAGGTGAGTTGGCTTGACTGCCTTATCAAAGATCAGTTGTCCGTAGATGAGAGGGTCTATATCTGAACACTCTATTCTATTCCATTGATCAGTATATTTATCTTTATGCAAATACCATGCTGTTTTGACCACTGTAGCTTCATAATATGCCTTAAAATCAGGTAGCATAAGAACTCTGACTTCATTTTTCTTTCTCAGGATACTTTTACTATTCAGGGAACACTGCTATTCTAGTTTTCTAGCTGCTGGAATGCAATATATCAGAAACAGAGAATAGCTTTTAAAAAGGGGTATTTAATAAGTTGCTAGTTGACAGTTCTAAGGCTGAGAAAATGTCTCAATTAAAACAAGTCTATAGAGATGCCCAATCAAAGGCATCCAGGGAAAGATACCTTCATTCAAGGAGGCTGATGAATTTCAGGGTTTCTCTCTTAAGTGGAAGGGCATATGGCAAGCACAGTCAGAGTTTCTCTCTCATCTGGAAAGGCACATGGTGAACACAGCCAGGGTTTCTCTCTCATCTGGAAGGACACATGGTGAACACGGCGACATCTGCAAGCTTCTCTCCTGGATTCCGGTTTCATGAGGCTCCCCGGGATGTGTTTTCCCTCTTCATCTCCAAAGGTCTCTGGCTCATGGACTCTGCTTCGTGGTGCTGCAGCATTCTCTGCTTTCTCCAAATCTCTTATTCTCCAAAACGTTTTCTCTTTTATAGGACTCCAATAAACCAATCAAGACCCACCCAAATGGGTGGAGACATGTCGTCACCTAATCCAGTTTAACAATCACTCTTGACTAAATCACATCATTCAGGGAGATGATCTGTTTACAGTTTCAAACATTCAGCATTGACGAGGGATTATTCTACCTTTATGAAATGGGATTTATATTAAAACATGGCTTTTCTAGAGGGCATACGTCCTTTCAAACCAGCACACCTGCCCTTCCAGATAAATTTGGTTATTGGTTTTTATATTTCTGAAAAGTAATCTTTGGGGATTTTTATTGGTATTGAATTGAATCTGTAGAATCAATTTAGGTAGAATTGACATGTTAACTATACCTAGTCTTCCAATCCATGAGCACGGTGTGCCTTTCCATTTATTTAGGTCTTCTGTGATTTCTTTTAACAATTTCTTGTAGTTTTCTCTGTATAGGTCTTTTGTCTCTTTAGTTAAATTTATTCCTAAATGTTTTATTCTTTTGGTTGCAATTGTAAATTGAATTTTTTTCTTGATTTCCCCCTCAGATTGTTCATTACTATTGTATGGAAACACTACAGATTTTTGAGTGTTGATCTTGTAACCTGCCACTTTGCTGTGCTCATTTATGAGCTCTAGAAGTTTTGTTGTGGATTTTTTGAGGTTTTCAACATATAGTATCATATCATATGCAAACAAAATGAGAGTTTTACTTCTTCCTTTCTGATTTTGATGCCTTGTATTTCTTTTTCTTGTCTAATTGCTCTGGCTAGAACTTCCAATACAATGTTGAATAACAGTGGTGATAGTGGACATCCTTGTCTTGTTCCTGATCTTAGGGGGAAAGTTTTCAGTTTTTCCCCTTTGAGGATGATGTTAGCTGTGGGTTTTTCATATATTCCCTTTATCATATTGAGGAAGTTCCCTTCTATTCCTATTTTCAACAGGAAAGGATGTTGAATTTTTCAAATGCCCTTTCTGCATCAATCGATGATCATGTGGTTTTTCTGCTTTGATTTGTTGATATGGTGTATTACATTAATGATTTTCCTATGTTGAACCATCCTTGCATACCTGGGATGAATCCTACTTGGTCATGGTGTATAATTCTTTTAATTTGCTGCTGGATTCGATTTGCTAGAATTTTGTTGAGGATTTTTACATTTATATTCATTAGAGAAATTAGTCTGTAGTTTTATTTTTTTGTAATATCTTTGTCTGGCTTTGGTATGAGGGTGATTTTGGCTTCGTAGCATGAATTAGGTAGCTTTCACTCCTCTTCAATTTTTTTGAAGAGTTTGAGCAGGATTAGTACTAATTATTTCTGGAACGTTTGGAAGAATTCACATGTGAAGCCTTCTGGTCCTGGACTTCTCTTTTGGGGAGCTTCTTAATGACTGATTCAATTTCTTTACTTGTGATTTGTTTGTTGAAGTCTTCTATTTCTTCTCGAGTCAATGTTGGTTGTTTATGCCTTTCTAGAAAGTTGTTCATTTCATCTACATTGTCGAATTTATTAGCATAAAGTTCTTCATTGTATTCTGTCATTACTTCCTTTATTTCTGTAGGGCCAGTGGTTATGTCTCCTCTTCCATTTCTGATTTTATTTATTTGCATCCTTTATCTTCTTCTTTTTGTCAACCTCACTAAGGGTCCATCAATCTTATTGATTTTCTCATAAAACCAACTTCTGGTTTTGGTGATTTTCTCAATTGTTTTATGTTCTCAATTTCATTTATTTCTGCTCTAATCTTCATTACTTCTTTTCTTTTACTTGCTTTGGGGTTAGTTTGCTGTTCTTTCTCTAGTTCTTCCAAGTGGACAGTTAATTCCTCGATTTTTGCCCTTTCTTCTTTTTTGATATAGGCATTTAGGGCAATAAATTTCCTTCTTAGCACTGCCTGTGCTGCATCCCATAAGTTTTGATATACTGTGCTTTCATTTTCATTTGCCTCAAGATATTTCCTGATTTCTCTTATAATTTCTTCCTTGACCCACTGGTTGTTTAAGAGTGTGTTGTTGAGCCTCTGCATATTTGTGAATTGTCTGGCACTCTGCCTATTATTGATTTCCAACTTCATTCCTTTATGATCTGAGAAAATGTCATGTATGATTTCAATCTTTTTATATTTATTGAGACTTGCTTTGCGACCCAGTATATGGTCTATCCCTGAGAATGATCCATGAGCACTTGAGAAAAAGAGTATCCTGCTGTTGTAGGGTATAATGTTCTATAAATGTCTGTTAATTCTAGCTCATTTATTATATTATTCAAATTCTCTGTTTCTTTATTGATCCTCTGTCTAGATGTTCTGTCCATTGATGAGAGTGGGGAATTGAGGTCCCTAACTATTATGGTAGATGTATCTATTTCTCTTTTCAGTGGTTGTCTCATGTATTTTGCAGCATTCTGGCTTGGTGCGTAAATATTTATGATTGTTATGTCTTCTTGTTGAATTGTTCCTTTTATTAATACATAGCATCCTTCTTTGTCTCTTTTAACTGTTTTACATTTGAAGTCTAATTTGTTGGATATTAGTGTAGCTACACCTGCTCTTTTCTGATTGTTATTTGTGTGGAATATCTTTTCCCAACCTTTCACTTTCAACCTATGTTAATCCTTGGGTTTAAGATGTGTTTTCTGTAGACAGCATATAGATGGGTCCTGTTTTTTAATCCACTCTGCCAGTCTATATCTTTTTATTGGGGAGTTTAATCCATTAACATTCAGTGTTATTACTGCATGGGTAGTACTTTCTTCTACTATTTTGCCTTCTGGATTTCATATGTCATATCTAATTTTCCTTCTTTTTTTACCTTTACTCATAGTCTTCCTTTCTATCCTCTTCTCCACACCCCTTTCTTCTGTCTTTGCATCTGTCTCTAGTGTTCCCTTTAGTATTTCTTGCAGAGCTGGTCTCTTGGTCACAAATTCTCCCAGTGATTTTTTTTGCCTGAAAATGTTTAAATTTCTCCCTCAAGAGAAATTTTGCTTTTTTTGGGACAATTTTGCTGGATATAGAATTTTTGGTTGGCAGTTTTTCTCTTCTAATCATTTAAATATATCATCCTACTGTCTTCTCACTTCCATTGTTTCTGCTGAGAAATCTGTGCATAGTCTTATTTGGCTTCCCTTGTATGTGATGGATTGCTTTTCTCTTGCTGCTTTCAAGATTCTCTTTTTCTATTTGACCTCTTACATTCTAATTAGTATGTGTCTTGGAGTATGTCTATTTGGATCTATTCTGTTTGGGGTATGTTGCACTTCTTGGATCTGTAATTTTAAGTCTTTCATGAGAGTTGGGAATTTTCAGTGATAATTTCCTCCATTAGTTATTCTCCTCCTTTTCCCTTCTCTTCTCCTTCTGGGACACCCACAACATGTATATTCATGTGCTTCATGTTGTCATTCAATTCCCTGAGCCCATGCTTTTATTTTTTCATTCTTTTCCCTATATTTTCTTTTGCTTGTCGGATTTCAGATGTTCCATCCTCCAGTTCACTAATTCTATCTTCTGCCTCTTGAAATCTGACATTGTAGGTTTCCATTCTTTTTTTCGTCTCTTCTACTGTGCCTTTCATTCCCATAAGTTCTGTGATTTTGTTTTTTCAGACTTTTGATTTCTTCTTTTTGTTCATTCCTTGTCTTCTTTATATTCTCCCTCAGTTCATTGATTTGATTTTTGATGAAGTTTTCCATGTCTGTTTGTATATGCTGAATTAATTGTTTCAGCTCCTGTATCTCATTTGAATTGTAGGTTTGTTCCTTTGACTGGGCCATATCTTCAATTTTCCTAGTGTGATTCATTATTTTTTGCTGCCATCTAGGCATTTAATTACATTAATTAGTTTATTCTGGAGATTGTTGTCATTCTTTTACCTTGGATTTTCTTGCTGGATGACTTTGTTGTCTATCTGTTCTTTGACATTCAGTTCAGCTTATTATGGACCATGAGCTTAGGTTTTGTTTAACAGAGCAGAATTTTTCAGTTCTTGTTTCTTGCCCTGCTTATACAGTGTCTTTCCCCTTCCACCCTTAGGAGGGTCTAGTTAGGTATTATAGACCCCAGCCGGATTTTCTCAGACCAAACTGGCTTCATGCCAGGAGGAAAGAGTTACCTGTGTCATTTTTCCCTGAGGATGAGACCCATCAAGTTGAATGACTTTCCTGTGAAGTCTCTGGACTTGTGTTTTTTCTTTCCTGCCCAGTATGTGGTACTTTTCTGCCTGCAGGTCCCACCAGCATAGAGTGATGCATTACCTTTAACTTCAGCAGCCTCTCCCTGCTGGGGGCATGCTAGAGACAGAGAAGAGGTTGTAGGCTGGCTTTAATTGTTTCAATTTTCCAAACTCTGGGGTCTGAGTCCCTGAGGGAGGGAATCCACCTTTCTGGGCCCCACCCCTCTCCTGTGGAAGGCACAGGCTCCAGACAAGCTCTCAAACAAGCTTGTTTCTATCTACACCTGGGGCAGTAGCAGCCTGAGAAGCCCTGCTTCTATATCCAAAGGCAGTCAAGACCTTGTAGAAACACAGCCACAAAAAAGAGAGAGAAAATCCTTCTCAAAGCAGGAACCCCATTCCTTGGTTTGCCAATCAAGAGCCTAAGTTGGTATGTTGCTTTGCATACCTTCAGATTCTATGTGCCCCCTCCTTTCCTTCCGGGCCCAGACCCTTTCAAGTTTTACGTGCTATCTTATCCAAAACACCTTCTGTTTCTTTTTTTCTTTTTTCTTTTCCTGTCAGTCCTGCCCCCTTGGGGCCAGGGCAAAAATCAGCAACCTCTGCTTTGACTCCGGGTTCAGCTGAGCTGGGGATCCATTTTTACTAGTCAGAATTTGTGAATTAATTCCACAATTGGAGTTGGGTTACACTCAACCCCTGCTGCTGGTAAAGTCCCTTTCCTTTCCCCTGTGGGAAGCATCCTGTGGGGGAGGTGTGCCAGTCACTGCAGCTTGGGGAACTCATGGTTCTGGGGGGGCTCGCAGCTGGCTCTGCTGGTCCAGACTGGGGTACGCTATGTGTCTGGTCACTGACATGGACCCAGCAGTTGTTCTGTACTGTTCCTGGCTATTTAGTAGCTGTTCTGGAGGATGACCTAAATCCCACACTTCGCTAAGCCGCCATCTTGGCACAGGACTCCACTTATTCTTTTAATGTCTGGATAGACTATAGTAAAATACTCCTGCTTCATTTTTGTTATTCATGCATTATGTCTTCCCTCTTTTTCATTTGTTTAGCTTACCTAGAGGTTTATTAATTTTATTGATCATTTCAAATGCCAGCTTTAAGTTCACTGAATTTTCTTTTTGGTTCATCTGTTTTCCACTCTTATCTTTATTATTCCCATCCTTTTACTTTGGGTTTAAGTTGCTCTTCTCTTTTATAGTTTCTTAAAGAGTAAATGTAGACCATTGATTTTGTGTATTTCTTTTTTATATAAAATAATAATCCTTCCATACTCCTTATCCCCCCTATTATTGACCCATTGTATTGGTGTGGTACATTTGTTACTGTTGATGAAATAGTATTAATACATTATTAACTATAGTCCATGGTATGCATAAGTACTTCCCCCCATATACCTTTCTATTATAAAGTCCTTGTAAGAGTGTCATACATTTGCTCTATTTCATAAAAGAATTGTTTTATATTTGTGCAGTTAATCATGGGCATTGTACACCACAAGATATACTGTATTATATATTCCCATTTTTTAAACTTTACCTTTCCTTCTGGTGGCATACATGATTCCATTCTGCAGTGTGCTACCACCAGCTCAATTTCCAAACAGCCTATCACTAGCTCTTGAAGAGGTTTCCCTACATTTCCTTCTAGGTTTTATATGGTACTGTTCTTATAGTCAGATCTTTGTTCAATTTTCAGGTAATTTTTAATAGGGTGTGAGATGGGGCCCTCTTTCATTTTTTTTGTTATGGATATCAAGTTCTCCCAATACCATTTACTGAGAAGACTGTTCTGTCCCAATTGAGTGGATTGGGACCTTATAAATATTAACTAATCATTGATCTCAGGGTCTATTTCTGAGCTCTCAATTTGATTCCATTGATCAATATGTATCTTTATGCCAGTGTGATGCTGCTTTGGTGACTGTAGCTTTATAATATGCTTTAAAGTCAGTAAACATGATACCTCCCATTTATTCTTTTTCAAGGTGTTTTTGGTTATTTGAAAGCCATTACTTTTTATTTTATTTTATTTCTTTACATGTAAAACTTTTTTTTGTGGAACTCAGTTAACATTCAGACATAGAAAATAAGGAAACACGGAGTGAACACATTAGCAGTATTTCTACCATAAACCCTAATCCATAAACCCTAACCCTATTCTACATATATACAATGGTACTCTGAAATATTTCTAAGAAACACATGTGAAAATTGACTTTATTACAGGAACTCAGTTAACATTCAGGCTCAAATGTAGAGAACCATGAATTGGAATGAAAATTCTAACAGTAATCCTAACTATAATCCTAACATTATCCCTATCCTATATATGTAATATGTTAATCAACACAGCCTTTCCAAGATTTACAGTTGAACCTTGGTTTTATCACTGGAATACAATTAACATTTGGAAATAGAATACAGGGAGTTATGTCTTAGAATGGAAACTCTAACTTTATTCCTAACCCTAACCCTAACCCTAAATCTTCCGTGATGGTTAGATTCTGGTGTCAACTTGCCAGTTAATGATGCCCAGTTGTCTGGTAAGGAAAGTACTGGCCTAACCATTGTAGCAAGGATATTTCATGGCTGGTTTATTAGATCATCAGTCAGCTGATTGCTGCTGTAGCTGGTTACATCTCCAATCAACTAAGGACATGTCTCCCACATTCAAGGGGATCAATCAGTTGGATTTAATCCAATCAGTTGAATACTTTTAAGGGAGAAGAGAAATTTTCCACTGTGATTTTCTTCAGTCAGTCGGCCTCTCCTGTGGAGTTCATCAAAACCCATCATCAGAGCTTCCAGTTTCACTACCTGCCTATGGATTTTGGACTCTTGTATTCTCACGGTTGTGTGAGACACCTTTATAAATCTCATATTTACGTATATTTCCTGCTGGTTCTTTTTCTCTAGAGAATCCTGACTAATACAGTTTGGTAGCAGGAGTGGTTCTTGAGAAACAGAATCTTAAAAATCAGTTTTTTAAATGCCATCCTGACCAAAAGGGGGAAAAGAAGAGTAACAAATAAGGTATTAGTGGCTGAAAGAGTATAAATAGAGTCCAGAGGCTAGGGTGGAGGTCATTGTTACACAAGCTTCAGTTAGACATTGCTACCTATCATAACTTGCCAGCCCCCAACCAAAACCATTACTGCCAATCCTAAAGAACACCTAGGGTGCTATACGAGATGCTACAAAATTTCCATACACTAGGGTAACTTTCCAGAAACCTAAAACCTCCAGACGGGTCCCTGGACCAGATAAGTCCTGAAATTCAGAGGGCCCAGCCTCTCCAGAACATCAACTAGTTCCATCCCACCATCCCATATTATCAACGGCCTCTCCCAACATGAAAATGTTAGAATGGGCATAGCCCAAATAACCCTAAAGAGTAGGAGAAAGTTCAAAGGTGATGGTGGAGGTGTACAGAGAAAGTAGGGTTTAACATATGAGTATGACTGCTGAATCATTATATTGTTATTTTTTTGAGTGTCCAGTATCTTAGAGCAGTTAGAAGTAAAAACCTAAAATTGTGGAATTGTAACCTATACCAAACTCTTAAATCTGTTCAACAACTCATAGCTGTGATGTGCTTTGAATTGTTTTGCTTTTTTGTATAAATGTGATTTTTCACAAAAAAAGAAAAAATGTTAATTGCAATGATAATGCACAACTATATGAAAAAACACATAAAAAGTAAAAAAAATGGATTTTTACAATTTTTAAACCTTTTTTTATTGTATACTATAACATATGTACAAAGCAAAGAAAGAAAAAAGCAGTAGTTTTCAAATCACTCTTCAACAGGTAGTTACAGGACAGATTCCAGAGTTTTTCATAGGTTACCATCCTCACAGATTTTTCCTTCTAGCTGCTCCAGAATATAGGAGGCTAGAAGGAATAAATTTTTTTTTTTTATCATCACACTCCACCTTTTTTCTTTTTTTTTTGTGAAAACTAACATATATACAAAAAAGCAATACATTTCAAAGCACAGCACCACAATTAGTTGTAGAACATATTTCAGAGTTTGACAGGTTACAATTCCATGATTTTAGGTTTTTACTTCTAGCTGCTCTAAAATACTGGAGACTAAAAGAGATATCAATTAAATAATTCAGCAATCATTCATTTGTTAAATACTATCTTTTCTGTATAATTCCACCATCACCTTTGATCTTTCTATCCCTCTCTTTAAGGGTGTTTAGGCTATGGCCATTCTACATTTTTCATGTTGGAAGGATCTGTCAATAACATGGGGAAGGGAGATGGAGCTCTCTGATATTCTGGAGAGGCTGGGCCCTCTAGGTTTCAGGACTTATCTGGTCCAGGAGGACCTGGAGGTTGTAGGTTTCTGGAAAATTACTCTAGTGCATGGAACCCTTGTGGAATCTTATATATTGAATCTTATATATTGCCATAGGTGTTCTTTAGGATTGGCTGGAATGGTCTTGTTGGTGTTTGGCAAGTTATGACAGGTAGCAATGTCTAACTGAAGCTTATGTAAGAGCAATCTCCAGAGTAGCTCTTGATTCTATTTGAACTCTCTCTGATACTTTATTAGTTATACTTCTTTTCCCCCTTTTGGTCAGGATGGCATTGTTGAACCCCTGGTGTCATCTCCCATGCCACCAGGGAGACTTTCACCCCTGATGTCATGTCCCACATAGAGGGGAGGGCAATGAGTTCACTTGCAGAGTTGGGCTTAGAGAGAATGAAGTCACATCTGAGTAACAAAAGAGGTCCTCCAGAAGCAATCCTTAGGCATACCTATAGGTAGTATAAGCTTCTCCACTACCTACATAAGTTTCCCAAGAGTAAGCCTCAAGATCAAGGAGTTGCTGTATTGATTTGGGCATCCCTAAAGTTTGACACAGTATCAGGGAATTCCCTGATGGTAAGATTTAATAGTTCCATATATTTTCTCTATCCCTCAGGGGACTTTGCCAATACTTTTTGATTATCTGTTTAATATACTCTAGGATGTATCCAGACATTACATTAAGCTATACAGGATTAAAGGACCTCTTTTTTATTCTGGGCTCCCTGTGTTTCAGTTGTTCAAATGAGCTATACAGATAGGTTGACTTAGATTGTGTGCTACAGAAAATTTTGGCTCCAGACCAAATAAACCTTTCTTACTTTCAAAGAATATGTGTGGTTCGAAAATATAGACACTGTCTTCCTTACCCCGTGTTCTGAATTACTTTAATCCTGATCTGTTCAGCTTCATTCTTAACTCTCTAAATAAAGGTTCTATCTATCTATCTATCTATCTATCTATCTATCTATCTATCTACCTACCTATCATCTATCATCTATCCATCCATCTGTATAAATAAATAAAACAGCCTCTCAAAATCCAGAAAGAATAATTACCACTCCAGAATAAATGTATTTGCTATAAGTGCTTACAATCTAGGCCCCCATTTTATTAAAGGTGATCATACTATAATTGTTGTTACATTTCTGGCTTATTTTGCTTCACCAAATGTCCCACATGTTCATTCACATTGTTGCATGCCTCATAACTTCATTCCTTTTTGTAGCAGCACAATATTTGATCATATTTTTATACTATTGTTTGCCAATCTACTTCTCAGTTGGTGCATCCTTCAACCACCTTCATTCATCAGGCCATATTTATGATGTCAAAAGTCTACAGTCCAACCTGTCAATTTTAGATAATTTCATTGTTCCCAAGAGGAAGATAACCAATAAACACACCCTCTGACAAAGCTGACAGAATGAAACACACCAGAGATGGACTGGCAGATGGATCTCTGCCATCTCCGGGACATATGCTTAACACCTCCAGAAAAATGGGCTCCCTGCAACCCCCAGTTTATGCACTCAACCCTCTCCAGTGCCTGGGTTGGCATTGCTCTTCCTGAGCAATGAAATGGAAGACCCGCTCCCTGCACCTGGGGCAAACTCACCCTCTCCATGAATATGGGTGGGTCCACTTTCCTGGCCTGGGGCTTCTTGGCTTCAGACCCTAGATTCCATGGTTCTCACTCTACAAACTCCTATTTATCCCTTTTGTGTTCCCCTTTGTCCAGATTAGCATCGGTCTCATCTGCACCAAACAGTTTCCTCAAGTACTCCAGGACTTCTCCATCAAGTTCCCCATAGTTCTTCCAAAATATTTTCCCTATCCATCCAAAAACCTGCTCCATACATGTCTGGTATTTACAAATTGCTGCAGCACCCCACTCCTCTGGTACCAAAATCTGTTCCAGTCTGCCAAAGGTGCCAGAATGCAACACACCAGAGATGGATTGGCTTTTAATAAATGGGGATTTATTTAGTTAAAAACATATGGTTCTTCAGAGGAAAGGCAGCTAACTTTCATTTGATGTTCTCTCTTACATGGGAAGGCTCAGGGCAATCTCTGCTGGCCTTCTCTCCAGGCTTCTGGGTTCCAACAGCTTTCCCCAGGGTGATTCCTTTCTGCATCTCAAAAGGTCTGGGCTGAGCTGTGAGTGCTGAGATAAGATTTGCTGAGCTGCTCTGGCTGTACTGTATTGAGCGGTCTCTTTTAAACTTACCATTAATTAAATTAAACATCACTCATTAATCATCACTCATTGAGGAAGGTGTGTCCCTTAGAGGCTGCAGATGTAATCAGCCCTAGATGAGTTTCAAAAGCTAATGATTCAAATTCACAGCAACAGAACTAAACACCATCACCTGACCAGTTGACACCTGAACCTAACTACCATTCTCACCAAATAGGAAATCTAAACCTCCTCTTAACTCTTGTCCTTCCTTCCATTATTTACTTCTGCTATTGCTGTGGTAGTGCTGATGTTTTCCTTTTAAATGTAGCCCATAGCATTCAATAGCAGTTTTCCCCATGTACCCTGGACTTAAACACTCTTTGTATATGAATCATACCTTTTAAGTAGTTCTTGCAAGAATAAGTTTATATTTCTAGTGTTAATCAGTGGGACACATATGTCTGTACAACCCCTTTCAATCTTGCTCATCTTTGTTATGGTAATATTACTTGTAGACCCACTAGAGAACTGCCTTCACTTCTATCTATTCCCTTACATTGGAGTTCAACCTCAGTAGCTAACCATTCATCCATCTCTAGCTTCTGTGTATTGCTAAGTCTCTTATATTCTGTATTAAAAGCCTTTGATTTTACCTTTACCATGGTTATAAAAGTGGAATAATACTGAATTTATTCCTTTGTGTCTGGCTTATTTCACTCAGCCTTATGTCCTCAGGGTTCATCCATATTGTCATGTGCTTCAGGATGTCATTTCATCTTATTCCTGTATAATTACAATTGGTTTTATACTCTGACTAGACTCAAAGGCACTAATGACTCTGTTTCCAATAATCAACAACACACTGACTGTCCATGGCATGAATAGTCAATAGAGGTACAAAAAATATCACCTTTTGATTCTGCTAATTGCCATATACTTTTAATCCATTCTTGTGGGTGTATACCTATTGTGCATAGGACCTTTTGATTAGACTATTTCAATTCTGATGTAACCCATCCCTTTTAAAGTGGGTTTTAACCCTTTTACTGGAGTCCTTTATAAGTGGATACAGGACAGAGAAGCTAAGAGATGAAACTAAGAGAAACTTATAGAAGAAAAAAAAACACTGGAGGAGCTAGGAGAAGATCTACAGAAGCTCAGAGATGAAGCCATTGGAATCAGAATCTGAAATCAACAAAATTTGTGAGCAAAGAGCCAGCAGATACCAGCCATATGCCTTCCCATGTGACAGAAATGTCCCAGATGCCAGCAGGCTGTCTTCAGAGTCCAGGTATCACCCTCTTGATACCTTGAATTATACATTTTCAAAGACTTAGAACTATAAATTTGTAAGCTGATAAATCCCCACTGCTAAAAGCCAACTCATTTCTGGTATATTGCATTCTGGCAGCTTTAGGATATCCAGACAGATTTTGGAGCTGAAAAGTGGGGTGCTGTGATTTGCAAATACAAAAATGGATCAGAGGAATATCCTGGGATTGGAGATGATAGAAAAGGAGTAGATTGCTCTGAAGAGACTGTCAGTAGAAATATGAACACTAATGGAACTTCTGATGACAATTTAGATAGAAATGATGAGCATTTCATTGCAATCTAGAAGAAGGGCACCCCTTGTTTCAAAGTGGAAGAGTATTTGTCAAAATTATATTCTGATGTCAGGAGAAAGGCAGAATTTGAAAATACTGAACTTGTATATATAACTGAAGAGATTTCTAAATTAAATATGGAAAGTATGGTCTGGCTTCTCCTTGCAGCTTATAGTAAAATGCAAGAGGAAAGGGATTTGCTGAAAACTGAACTCTTGGGGACAAAGAAATCAGAAATTGATGGCTTGGAAAATTCTGAGTTTCCAGAAAACAAGTCCCTAGTGAATAGAGCCCCATGTGAAGATTTAACTGAACATGAATGCAGTCAGCCATTTCAGTGAGAATCAGGATTGGAGATGGAGTTATCCAGAAAGGATTTGTGAAAACTCCTACTGTCTCATGGTTGGCTCCTGTGTGCTGCATGTGAAACTGACAAATATTTTGCAAGTTCTGTATGAACAGAACCATTACCAGCCTGGACTAAAGGGGATAGAACAGGGTCAGATTATTTCAAAGGCAGAAATATAGAAGCCAAGGTCTGGAGTCAAGACACCTTGGGCTAGAAAAGCAGACCCACTCACACACATATGGAAAAAGTGAGTTTGCTCCAGAGTTTTCAGAGGACAGGGCTTCCACTGCATTGTTCAGGAAGAGTATACTCTAGGGCTCTCAGATGCCTTGGGGATTGAAAAGAGCTTGATTACACAGTTGTTAAGGAACAGAACTGCTGCTCCACACTTAGAGAGGGTGAAACATATTCCCCAGTGATTGAGGAGAGTTTGCCTTCCACCTCACTGTTCTCAGGGAATTGAACTCATTCCCCTGAGATGATAGAGAGCCTGGCCATCACCCTGATGCTTGAGGAGTGTGGAGCCTAGAGTTTGTCCATCACCCCAGTGTTGTAAAGGGGTGGAGCTAAGAACATGGCCATCTCCCAAATGCTTGGAGATGTTGGAGCCTTCACCCCCATTATTAGAGAGATTAGAACTACTGCACAAGCCCTTGGAAAGGGTGGACCGATGGCTCCATCAGGTCCTCAGGACAAAATTTCATTCTAATGAAATATGCCTTGTAGGTTTTTGGAACTGTTTGTGACCATGACCCCTGTTTGATTTAACATTCACTCTATGACTGTTGCTCCACTCCTTTGTGACAAGCAGATAACTTGTTCTAAGTTTCACAGGTACATGGCCAGAGGGAAATTTGGCCCCAGGACAGACCACACCTGTAACTGATTTTGATAAGACTTTACACTTAATATTGTTACTAAAATGATTTAAGACTTTTGTGATATCGTGATGCAATGAATGTATTTTGCATGGGGAAAGAACGTTTCTTTTTGGGGTCCAGAGGATGGAGTCTTAGTTTGAAGTTGTTATGTACCCCAGAAAAGGCCATGCTCTTTGAATGCATACTCATGGGTACAGATCAATCCTGGGTAGGACCTTTTGATTAGTTATCTCAATTGAGATGTAACTCACCCCATTCAAGGTGGGTCTTAATCCCCTTTATAAGAGGATAAAGGGCACACAGAAAAAGCCCAGAGAGTTAGGGAAGCCCCAGAGAAGCTGGGAGAGGAAGTCACTGAAGTCAGACACTGAAAGCAATGAAACCTGGGAGAAAGGACCAGCAGACACCAGCCATGCACCTTTTCATGTGACAGAGGTGTCCCACATGCTGGCAGTGTTTCTTCAGAGAAGGGCTCATTCTGTTGATGCCTTAATTTGAATATTTTCCTGGCCTTGGGACTATAAATATATAAGCTAATAAATCTCCATTGTAAAAGCCAATTCATTTCTGGTATATTGCATTTTGGCAACTTTAGCAAGCTGAAATAACCTATGCATCTCCCCATGTCCCAATATTATCATATCATAATTTGGGTAAATATTAAGTGTTTACATTATTATGACTATGAACATTTTTCATAGCTGGGCCATATAGTATACTATGATTATTTTTTTTTATTACCCAAACTTTTTAGATTCCCTATAGTTGTACTATCTTGTCTTCTTCAGTTGCTAAATTTTCTAGGTCTAGAATAGTTCATTTTCAAGGTCTCTTCTAGTTTATTTCTCCTTTTCATATGTTCAAGTACTTTAGGTATTCTATTTCCAATAGAATCTTGTCAAGGACATACCTCCTAGATTCTTTTGACCTGCTCTAATCTGGTCTTGCTGTTTTGTGAGCCATGTATGGGACATTTTTTCTGATGTCCCTTTGCCATCATTCTGTTGATTACCTTTGTCTGTTTCTTGTGTTAGATTCTGTTTCCTGTATCCCATATTTTCTTCTCAGTTTACCACCTCATTTTTTTTTTTTTTTTTGCATGGGCAGGCACTGGGAATTGAACCCAGGTCTCTGGCACGGCAGGCAAGAACTCTGTGGTGCACCCTACCATCTCACTTTTGTGGAGCCAACTTCTGCCAACATCCTAAGAAATGATACATGCAAAATATCAGATATGTGGTTTCCAAATATTTTCTCTCATCTTAATAGGTTGTTGTTTTACATTCATGATAAAGTCCCCTGATGTACAAAAGTTTTTAATTTTGATGAGGTCCAATTTATCTATTTTTTCTCCTGTTGCTTGTGCTAGAGTTATAAAATCTAAGAAACCATTGCTTACCATCAGGTCCTAAATATGCCTTCCTATGTTTTCTTTAGGGATTTGATAGTTCTGGTTCTTATTTTTGGGTTTTTGATCCATTTTGATTTTTTTATATGGTATAAGGTAGAGACCCTTCTCCTGGCACACTGCCAGGGAGGTTTTCACCCCTGGGAATCATATCCAATGTGCGCGGGGAGGGTAGTGAGTTCACTTGCTGTGTCATCTTAGAGTGAGAGACCACATCTGAGCAACACAGGTTCTCTAGGGGTGACTCTTTGGACTAGTTTAAAGTAGGCTTAGCCTATTCTTTTCAGGAACAAGTTTCATGGGGCAAATCCCAAGATTGAGGACTCAGCCTATTGATTTTGTTGTCCCCACTACTTGAAAAGAATATCAGAAATTCTTCAAATGGGGAAGTTGAATATTTCCTCCTTTCTCCCTATTCGCCCAAGGGGACTTTGCAAATACTTTTTCACTGTCCAAATCACTCTGGGATTTATTGGGGGCATCACAGCAACCTAGACAAACCAACAAAATCTCATGTCCCATTCAAGATTCCATGTACTTATGGTGTTCAACTAAACTGACCACACAAGTTAAATTAGGAAATGCACTACCCTTATTATAAATTTCGCACCAAATGAACATCTCTCCCTTTAGTCTCACACAGAAGTTGAAGTTTAAAAATATGGATGATACTCTTTACCCAGCCTTCTGATATACCTTAGTCCTATCCATATCAGCTTCATTCATATCTCTACTCGATGTCTGATCACTTTTTCAGTTTTTAAACAGTTCCTGTATGGAGCACTGCTGACTTTCACAGCTTCAGACTGCTAAGTCTGAGTCTCAGGTGGCTCATAAATGACTGAAGAAAGACATTTGGGGAAAGATCACATTACATACAAACAGCTCAGTATCTCAGAATTTAGAATTGACAGTTACACCTCCTAAATATATGTGACTGCTGTAAGAGATTACAGTCTAGGACCCTTTACAATAAGCCTCAACCTGATAACCCATGCTCTCGACTTTAGTTCACCAAATTTTTATGTAGTTAGTCCATATGATTGATTGAGGCATGAAAATATTTGTTTTTTGCTCCTGATATTTCATTCAACATACAACTCTTAAGGTTCATTCTTTGAGGATGCGTGCCTCATAACTTCATTCTTTCTTGCAGCACTCAATGGTCTATTATATTGTATACACCATAGTTCCTCTTCCATTCCTCAGTTGTTGTTCCCTTAGGCCACCTCCATTCATTATGGATCTGGAACACTGCACCAAGGCCATCTTAACTGGTAGTTCTATAGCACTGATGGAGCTATAGAAGGGAGCATGATTTCTCTTGGTTTTTATCTGAAGACTCCCAGAAGTGCATCTACATCTCCTGGCCTGATTTTTTACAAAGTGATAGCTCTCTCTCAGAACTGAGACTGAGTGATCTTAAAATATTCTCCTAAAATATGACTGCATTAAAATCAGCCTAATCACTTTCAAAGCAAGATCCCATTTCCCTAGAGTAACACTGCCACAGGAGTTAGAAATCTAACCTCTGTAAAAACTACATGTTTACAGTAAGAGAACATTAAACTCAGTTTCTCTGAGTTTTCTATGGTCAAGTAAGTTTGGATAACCTAGTATGTCTTCCCTTTTGAAGATCTCCATTCCACATGTGCATATTAAAAGCATTGTGGTAAAGAAATGTATTAACCAAATGTTATTGAGAGGAACTAGACCCCAAAATCCTTTCCTCCAGCTTTACCCTTTTTATTTTTCAGCTCTCATCTCTAATGCAATATTTGAAAACCTAATTCATTACTCTGATGTACAAAGTGACTGGCTTCCTTTTTCCAATTTTCCCAACCTGATGATATTACATTCCTAATTCTCCAGGTTTAACCCAAACCTTTTCTTTTATTTCCTATATTTTCTGCAACAAAAAATACTAGAGCTTCTTTAAAATTCCTCAAGTGTTTTGTCCTCACCCATTCCTCTCAATTTCTCATCAAAACTTTACAGTAGTTGTTTTAGTTTCCCAGATGCTGAAACAAATACCATATAATGGATTAGGTTAACAACAGGAATTTTTTGACTCATGGTCTTCAGAGGCTAGAAAGCTTGGTTCCTTCTGGGGTTGGTATGTTCTAGCTGGCCGACAATTTCTGGGTTTCCTTGTCTTTCCCTTCCCATGGCAATGCAAATGGTAGAGTCTTCTTTCTCTTCTGTGTTCTGTTGACTTTCCAGCTTCGCTGCCCCCATGGCTACACTCTCCATCTGACTTTCACTCTGCTTATAAAGGACGCCAGTAATCCAGATTAAGGCCCAATCTGATTTAATTGGAACACACCTTAACTGAAGTAATATCTTGAAGAGATCTTATTTACAATTAGTCTACATCCACTAGAATTTGAAATAAGATCATGTCCAAACTAGGGAGTACAATTCAATCCACATCAATACTTGAAGGAAGGGATTGGAATGATTTTTTTTTCAATCTCCATTGAACCTTAGAAAAGTGTTTCTTACTTGTGAAGATCAAAGCAGTTGCCAATGCTTGTCAGTTCTTTATATGTGTTTATTGAGGCTGATGCTTATTGTATGAGGTGGGTTAAAGCCTTAGTAGTATAACAAAGAATGCCCCTGCCCAAGGGAAAAAAAACCAGTGGCTTAAATGAGATATTAGTTTATTCCCCTGTCACATAATGGTCTGGTGGGTCTAGATTGGTTTAGGAGCTCTGTCCCATGAGGGCATTCAGAGATACATGAATCTAGTTGTTGAATCTTCAGCCCTGAAAGCATAGTCCCTATCTGCATGAATGAAGCAGTGCCACTTCTGTGCCTAAGTTTCAGCCCATGAGAAAGAGGAAAAGCCAAAGATTAAGAAAGCAGTTTGTTTTTAATTTAAAGATGACTTCAGCTCACAACCCATTGGTCTAAACCTAACTGTGAACAAGGAAATATAGCATCTAGCTTTTTAGTCATATGCCCAGAAAGAGGAGTAAAATTTGTTTGGTGGACAACCAGTAATCTTCCATACTGTCTTATCTTTACTTTGGCCTTAAAATATTTTAATCACTCATTCATTCATTCATAATATATTTATTCAGTCAGTCAATATATATTTTTCTTAAAAAAGGTCCTTAAAACATTGGACAAACCCTGCAGACTTTGGGGGAGATAGTTTTGGAATGGAGGCTAGTGTACTTAATCTTTCCATCAGTGGGATTATCTCCGTGGGAGTGCTCACAATCTCAGCAGTTAGAAGTCTTCTCTAGTAGTTGAAAAGACTATTTAGATTTGACAAGACAATTAGATACCCAATTGCTGATTGGGTATATTGAAGTAATTTGGATGCATTTCTTTTTCCATTTGAAATGTAAGCAATTAGAAAGAAGGAAAAGGTAGGCCAAATTCTTTAGTAACAGTACCAGAGCTGTTGTTTCCATTTCATATTCTTGTGTTCCTTATCTGGTAAATTGCTAATTTAATTACCTTCAGAATCTGTCTGTCATCTATTTCTCAGCCTATGGTGAGCCTGCCAATGACTACATATGATTTAATGCAAAGGATTTGCCAAGAGCCACACCTAAATGTTTCCATGTCAAATATACAGCCTTATTTGGACCATTCTTCAAGCACATAGAGTGAAAACCTCAAATTCTGTTCTAGTTCCTCTTCCCTAAATTAGGTGCTTCAGCTGTCACTAGCAAGTCAGCTAACTTCTTGGAATGTGGGTTTCTATAATGAAGAACTACTGATAAGTACTTTTACGAGCAGTTACTTTTAGTAATTAATTAGTAATATACTTTTCCTTTCTTTTCTACTTCCACCCTCCCCCACCCCCCACACCTTTTCCTTGTGCTTTTTTTTTCTTAGTCAAGGCTTGGAAAAGTCAATGACACATTTTATTAGCACCCAGCAACTTGCCATGATTGTTCAAACCAATAAAAGAGGAACAGTGTGTGTTTTAACTCATGTTATTAACATAATCCACATTAAATAATTGATATTTATTAAATGCTTAGTCTGCACCAGGAATTTACATGGCATGCCCCAGGAAAGGCCTATATCATCATGTGATGATGTTTTACACAGACCACCTCTAGTTATCCTTACCATCTCATCTTACAAATAAGGAAATTCAGGCACTGAGAAGTTCTCCAGCTTGCCACTGCAACAAGCTGAAAATGGCTGAAGCATACCTAGGAGTCCTGGCTTATGAGATCTGATAGCAAGAGAGTTTGTTATTTAAGGTGCTTCTCATTAGCACTTAATATTCAGTATCTACTAGGTTATCTCTACAAGTAGCTGATATTCCTGTCCAAATAAAAGTTTCAGAGATTTTTATATCAGGTCATGACTAGTACAGGGTGATGGCATAGAACTATAGAATCTAAAGGCTCCTTTGACCTAGCATATTTGATTTTTCTAAATGCAACTGGGACGAGGTTAATAAAAGTACACCAGAAACAACAGTGGAGAGATTATTATAACTACCTTCTTTCCTTCTATTCATTCTTCATTCAAGTAATATTTACTGAGGGTCTATTGTCTGTCAGATGCTATGTTTGACACTTAGCCACAGCAATGAACAAGATTCAGTCCCTGCCTGCCTTCAAAGGGCATCCAGTCTCATGGGAGAAAATGGCAAGGAAACAAATGAAATAACACAGAGGGGCAAGTGTTTTGATGGAATTCAATTTGTGTTGCTCTGGGATCATGAAGAGGATACCTAATTCTGACTGTGAGGAGGGAGAAAAGTTCTTGCTCTTGTGACAGTCTTAGAAATTACACCCTTTTCCACATTTCTGAAAGAACGTCCATTTTAGATTACTCTCTTGACTAGCAGAAGTTCCAGTTTGAGTGTTGCTGTGTCTACTGCTGGGATCAATGCATACGTGGCCTGGGGATTTGTTGGCATTAGAGGTACAAGTTCTAACAGAGAGCCTATTAGGTGCTAGGCTATGCAAATGCCTGGTGTAGAATAAGCATTTAATAAATAGTTACCGTGATGCTTATCAGAGAGGCAGGGAAAGATAATGCACTTCTCAAAATAAAGGAAGTTAACGTTTCTGCATGCCTTAATCCATTAGTTTGTGAAATTCATATCTGCTTAGTCACAGGGAACTTTCCCTTCTCATATTGCACATTCTGTGTGGGCAGTCTATGATTCCAGTTATCACCTATGAGGCAATGACCACTCCGTCATGTCACCAGCAAGCTCTTTCCCCATGTGCTTTAGATTAGTAGTTGCAGCTAATTGCCTACTGGACATTCCCACTTGGATACTGGGAATGTCCACCTCTCAAACTTAATGTGTCCTAAATTGTATTCATAATTATTTTACATTAAATTTGCAATGGCACCTGTGCTTTCTAATCTTACCTAAATGGCAAACCCATGAATCTATTTTTCAGGCATAGAATTCATCCTAGACTTCCCCTTTCCTCTTTCTCCTTGCCACCTCTCTGCAATGGCTAACATAATCAGTTACCAATTCCTCTAGACATCAAGTCCAAGTAACTCCATCAACTTCTCTCTATCCCTGTTGTCACTACCCAGCAAGACCACCTTCTACTCCCAATTGGACTACTGCAGTAGCTGCCTAATGATCTTCCAGCCTCCAGTTTTACCATAATGCAGCCAGATGATCATTCTGAGACACAAATCTGGTTATGCCACCCCTCACTCCAAATATTTAACAGATTCTCATTGCCTTTGTTTAAAAACCTATTCCTTTCATATGGTTTACAAGTAGGCTGACTGTGTGTCTTACTATTCTAGGATAGTCTCAGTTTATGCTTGCTACCTCAGCAGAGTTATTAATAGAGTCTCCTTTCATTTCTCCAAAGTATCCTGGTTTGATTGATAGATTATATGGTTACCCTATTTACAAGGTCTTTCATGATTTGACTTCTGCAAACTTCTCTAGGCTATCTCTCACCATTCCCTACTTAAACACCACTCCAGTCTTACTAATAGTCTTTCAATTCCTCTGACACACTTTTTATTTTGCTTCCAGATTTTCGCACATACTCTTTGTTTTTCCTGAGCCACTTTTCCTCTTCTTTCAACCCTGGATGACTACTCATTTTTCAGGTCACAGCTTAGTTCAGTTAGGTATTTTCTTATCAATATTCAGATTATTCAGTATTTCTGCTACCATGTTTCTTTCCAAGCTGAAGCTATATATATATATATTTGTCTGAGGCTACCACTATGCCATAGATTCTGCAGCAGGGATCATGCCTGTCTCGTTCATGTTTTTCTCCAGTCATTTATGCTATCCCAGTCACACAATAGATAGTATATATTTGATGAGTGGATGAATGAATGTGAGGATATGAAAATACCTAATGGTGTACTGACACATATAGACTTTCAAAGTAGAGTGGGCAGGTACAGAGGGTAACAGTCAGCAAGACAAAGGGGTGAGTCATCTATGTTCCTTTTACAAGGACTCTGCAGTGCCCTTCATGGATTTTCTTCTTCTTTCGGCTGTCCCATGTTTTTATAATTGATTTCATCTGTATTAACAAATAGCTGATGTTTGGAACATGATCTCATAACATATAAACGTGCCTTGTTTCTTTTGTACTCATGGATTCCATTCTTCTAGGGAAGAACTTAGATGAGCACAGAGCAAGTTGTGTGTTAAATTATGATGGGCAGTAGATTAGTGCTCTTGCATGTCCACATCTTCTCTCCTGCCCATCAAGAGCACTGGGCAGGACTTTGAAGGGGATTCCAAAATTCCGACAAGGATATTCAAACCCACAGTTTTGCATCCTGGTTGTTCTCACTGCCTTGGGTTCTGAACACACTTTTCTTTGCCTTTATTAGTCAGGGGGAGAGCAGGGGTCAGCAAACTATAGTCCATGGACCAAACCTTCTCTCTGCCTGTTTTTGTAAATAAAGGTTTAATGAAACACAGTCATGCATATTCATTTCTATACTGTCTATGGTACTTTCTTGCAATGAGGGCAGAGTTGAGTGGTTGCAACAAAAGTGGTTGTATAATCTATAAACCCTAAAATATCTGCTATTTGGCCCTTTACAGAAGTCTGCTGACTCCTGCCCTCAAGTTACAATCTAGGAGACCTTGGAGTCTAGGTGTTTTCTGCTCAAAGTGTTGTCTGCAAAGAGCATCAACATCAGGGAGCTTACAAATAGAGAAACCATGGGCCCAACCCAGACCAACTGAATTAGAACCTGTATTTTAACAAGATCTCTAGGTGAGCTGTGCGCACGTCAAAGTCTGAGAAGCCCTTATCTAGTTCTCCCTGGAGACTGATGAGAACTCCCAACAGAACTCACTCTTGCGAGTGTATTGCTTCGAAAATGTATATAAGTTTAAACTTTGGCCTAATATTTATGAGTTTCAGGCTTATCATTATTATTACAAGCCATATGCCTTTACTCCAAGGGATAAAACCTCAAAAAATAGGATCTTAGCACCATGGAAATGATAGGGTAACTATTTTGGGGGTAAAGAGACTTCAAGCATCCCTCAAATCATAACATTAGGCTGTCATGGACTTTGTCTATGAAGGAGGATGAACCTAACCATTGCTTGGAGCCCAAGAATGGCTATGGGGAATTAGTGAAGCTGGTCAGAAGCAGTTGCTAATTTGTCACACACCTCAGTGCTCCATTTTACCACAACGACAAAAACATTCCCATTCTCTCCACTGTTTCTGATATCCTTTCCCCAAACATGCAATTGATACTAACAGCTTTGAGGGAGAGGGGTTTGGTGAATTTAAAAAAATATTCATTTGCTATTCAAGGTTTGTTTTGGTGGATTTAAAATGAAAAAAAAAAAGTCATGCAAAACAGGGCTATTTTTCTATTGCTCTTGGGACATTGCCCTGGGGACAATTCCAGGAACTCTGAAAGAATCATACTGAGGAATGGGACAGTGTGATAGTGTCTATTCCAATAGAAGAAATAAGTTTATTGCCATCCAACAAATCCTCCACGCGAATACCAGTAAGAGCTGTAGAATATGCTATAAATTACCCAGGCATTTAAGGCAATGAAGGTCTCCAGCAGCACACGATGTCACTCTGAAGAGTTGGAGATGTGTTTGCCCTCCCCAACAATCCAAAATAAAACCTAAGGTCATGGACAGAGTGTTCTCTTACTGTTGTAAATGAGGGGACCAAGTGTACAAACCTGGGAAATTACTAAATATGATTGTTTTCTTTATCACTGTGACTTTAGTCGCAGTAAGGAAAACATCCTCTAAATTGGTTTTATTTGTTTTTCTTGTTGCTTTGCTCAAGATTTTTATTTCATTAACCTTGGGTTTAGATTCCTTTATCAAAGAGGAAAGAACACTGAATTCACTAATGTATTAATTTTGGTGAAAGTACACTTTGTTTCTGTTGGAACTTGAGTATAACAGTGCTAGTCATTCTCAATCACTACTCTAACGGGGGGTGGGAATGGTTTAAAAACAATGGCTTTGAGGGCACCTTTTTCTGTCCTTACTGAACCTATTTCAACAGCTATGTAATAAATTTAATAAAATTTTTACTATAATTTTCTTTCTCCCATTTTACCATTTTCCTGATGCAGGTTTAAATGAGTCAATTAATATAAAAATTGTATCAAAGTGAGAGAGAGAGAGAACTGAGGGATATGGATAATTCTGAATATGGTTATTTGGGTCCTTAAAACATGAAGCTGGTAATGTGGACTCATTGTGGCAGTCTTGACTGGCCAAGGAAGAAAGTGGTGGGCCAAGGGAGTTTACAAACCAGAATTTCTGTTGTACCACAGTAATCTTGAACAACTGGCTGCTTCCATGGCTCAAGAGGATGGGGTGAGGAGAACAATGATATGAATTTAAGATTTTGAATTGTTGCAAGTTGCTCTCTTGTCAAAATCATTTGCTGTTATAAATGTGGTCTGTTCTCCATATTTAGAACAATTTCACCTCTACCTCATGGGGCAAGCTGTTCTGATCCAAATAAACAGTGAATGAGTGGAACTCATTGCTCTTTTCTTGCTCATTTACTCAGTCAAAAGTCTCTAAAATTCCAGTTCGTCAAACATCTCCAGAGTACCTGTCGTGGGCCAGACCTACATCAGCACATCCTGTTTCATTTATATTTATAGTTTTGCTTTACAGGATAGTGATTATAACTCTCGATTTACAAATGAGGAAACAGGACTACAAAAGGGTAAGGGCTTTTGTTACTAGCCATGCTGCATTGTTATATGCATGGGTTAAAAAGGCCTCATTTAATTAGTCAATGTCAAATAAAGATAATTAAGGCAATTAATATGTAATATGCAAGGCGCTGTATTCAGTTTTGGGGTACAAAGGTAAATGAATCAATGTTTTTGCCATCATGCCGTCTACGTCAAATGGGAAGATAGAGATTTTATTTTTCATTGCAAGATTGAGTTCTTTTCTTGGTTTTACTGGCATTAAGGGTATATTTGCCATATGGGCCCAGGTCGAGGAGATACTGTGTGAAATGGTTGAGTCAGTCCTTGCTTTTTGGAAATCTATACTTCATAACAGATATAATAGATCTGGAGATGATTAAAAAATCATATGGCAATGACAAATGTGCCTATTAGCCACAGTAGTTCACTAATTCAACAATCTAAAATTTTGAAAAACAACATCCAGCCAACAAGTAAAAATAAGCCTCTGAGCACTCAAAATAGAAATCACGAATCTATTAACTATAGCTCATGTACTTTATTTACAGGAAAGCAACTCAAGCCTCCAATTTGAGCCAAAATGACCTATTAATTTTGCTGGGGGGTGTTTTACTTACCTCAACTGGGAGATAGTCCAGAAAATGTTTAGAGAAACACAGAATTTGAAACAAATACATTTAATTTGTTATTCCCACGAATTATATGATTGAGTTTAACAGCCTATTTTCAAAATCACCATACCTTTAATTGAAAATAACTACCTTTTACTCATCTTGCTCCATCACCTCTTATCTCTCATTGAGTGTGTTGCTAACAGTGCCAGTCCATGATCCACTACAGAGTTCCTGCAAACAAAAGGCAGTGGCTTTTCATCTTAAATCCCCCCCCACCGCCTCCCGAGGGGACATGGACCTGAGGTAGAATACATCAAGCTGGAATTTCACCATCTTTTGGAAAAATGAGTGCCTAGTTGCTTCAAGCCGTTGTCACTAGGTTAGGCTTCTCCAGGAAACAGCTATATTAATGAGAAAGGAGACTACGAATCAGAAAGGGAACCAATGGGCACAGTGAACCCAGGTGTGAAATTGCTAGCTATCAGGGCAGAGGGACTCTGGATCTCGATGTTAAGAACTTCCATTTTCAGGTTCTTAACCTTCATCAACGGGCCACTTCATCAACCTGTTGAGGATCTTCTGTTGCAGGAGTATGTGTCTAAATATTTTAGAGAGTAGATTTATAAAATAATATCCAATGGCGGCTCCGAGTGATAAAAAAGAGGAACTGAAAAAAGGGTACCAGGAGGATTTCATTTTGACAACTCTTAATATGCTAGTTATACCTAAGCAAAGGTGGCTCTTTGAATCTGAAGATGACATGCCAACTGTAGACATGTCTTTCCTTGGATGATGCAGAGAAGAGACATGAGTCTTTGTGTTGTTTTTAAGATTCATGTACTCGGACACAGACTTGACTAAGGGTAGCAGAATAAGGCAAAATGGGGAGAACTAGAAATACAGTGTAGATCTCTTGACTCACATTTACTTATGTTGCATGCTGGTCTCATATTTTCCTAATTCATTTGGATGAGAAGCTCACGCTTCAAAAATTAATGCTTATGACCAAATGACTGAGAAATACCTGTCTCTGAGTGAATGTGGTGAAGGAAGCATGCTATGAGGAATAATATATTTCGTATCACCCATAATGTATTTGTGTTTCTAATAAAAAAATATACATTTGACTGTTTTTAGTCCCTATACTTGAAACCAAAAGCGTAGTTCAGTGTAATATTGGTGGTTAAAGCAATGAATAGAATTAGGGATTCATTTATCTAATGAAAGGTGTCTATTT
Source organism: Tamandua tetradactyla (assembly GCF_023851605.1). Taxonomy (NCBI): domain Eukaryota; kingdom Metazoa; phylum Chordata; class Mammalia; order Pilosa; family Myrmecophagidae; genus Tamandua; species Tamandua tetradactyla. Next base: position 127,991,516 of record NC_135329.1, on the reverse strand, counting down.
CAAGGCACACTTGTCTTAAAATGGTAAACACATTCATGATATATAATGAGGAGTCAACTCTATTTCTCTTTTGAGAATCAAATTATATATATATTGCTAGTATTCTATATACTTTGTAGATTATCCAAATATTTTTTACCTTGTTTTTTTCTCTCATGACGCCCAGTTCATAAAATCATCATCATCACTGCCCTCATCATCCTCATCTTCGTTGTTACTGTCATTATTATTGAGCATGTAAGCTCTTGACACATATTAACTTAATAACTCCCAATAACTCAATGAAATCATTGATATTATTATGATTTTCCAACTAAGGAAACTGAGACACAAAAAGTTTAGAATTTGCTCAAATTTACACAACTAAGATATATCACTGAGGACTGTCACTTAGACACTACTCTATATTGCCTTACATCTGGTGAGACCTTAGAGAAAATTTAATTCTAGCTAGTGAGGGAACTAATGTCTGTAGAAAGGAACTGACTTTTGTTGGTCATCCAGCCAATCCTTGACAGAGCTCTGACTAGAACCCACATTTCCTGACTTCAAGTTCACTGTTTGTTCTAATATTATACCTTGTTTCCTAGGCAATGCAATCTGCACCAGAATACCCGCTTTTTATGGGGGGAGAAAGGAGCAGTGGAAGCTCTACAGTTTTTCAGGAATGAAAATTGTTTGATAGGGGTGAAGACTGAGTCTCTTGACTAAAAATAAGATTCCAGAATTATTTTGTATATTCAGTGCCACCTTTGAGGCCCTGTTAACCTAGATATTTTCCAAATAGCATAGGATCTTACACATCTTTATCTTTTTAAAGAGGCATTTTATCTTCAATATTCTTAGTTCTGAAGGGTTGTAGTCTAGTATTTTTATGTGTATTACCTTTGATATAATTTGTAAATGAGTCATGTGAGTTACACTGCAAAAACACATGGCATATTCTTAGTATCTAACAATAATAAATTTAAATATCCACATCGCTGGACCAAGTAAAACAGTATACTCAATAACTTTGACCAGGACTTGGTTTGCCTTCTTCAGTCCTTGGAAGATTTCATTCCCATCTATAACCAGCCCTTTAGGCATATGCAAGATAAATAAGTGATTTCTTATGAAAATTGAAAACTCATTGTAATTTATATCTATTGAATATAACCAAAGATTCAATTTACTGAAGAACCTGTAGAAGGCATGCTTTCTGCCGATGAATAGCTGGCATTTAAAAAAATCTGCACAAGAAAGTTTTCTAGTATTTTCTGGTGCTCAGTGGTATTCAATAGTGAAAACAATAGAATGTGTTCCTTCTAATACACTCTATTAATTACAAAATAGAATTTAGTTTAAGCGAATTCATTTTGAGCCTTCTCTGGGATGAGGGATTTAGATTATGAAGTACCCTGAGGATTTCATTATAAGACAGCTTCACTTATATGAAGGGCATCAATCTACTTACGTTGCTCTTGAGCAAAATTCAAACTCATGGGTAAAATACTCCCTTTGGGTATGGCAGATATCTTGAGAAGTTGCATTAATAACTGTTTAGAGTAATTCTTTATGATTCATGAGCTAAGCAGGGCTATTTTTCTGTTGCTTACCAGACCATTTGTAAATTGACCTGACACAAGGCCTCAAAAGAATGCATATATTGTTTAAATATTCTGAGTTAGAATTAAGGCTGTTTCCTTAAATTAGTTTGCAATCTCATTTGTTTTTTAACCCACAAGTGTCATATTTTAAGCCCTTTATCAAGCAGTCCTTTTCATTGAGGTCTAAAAGTTTGGTTGTGGATTAATTTCAGCATATGATCTTTAACATGCAGCAAAAAATATTTCTTAGATTTTTGATATATTTCCTAATGTCGAGTATATTGCGTATGTAACAGTGGAAAACATGCAGCTCTGGGAAACGTAGTGAAAAATAACTAAAGTAACTTATTATATAACTGTCAGATCTCTGGCATCTCCAGTCCCTGAACACGAGTAAGGCCTCAATGACTTAAATTATGATGAGCATATATTTTTAATCACAAAGATAACACATTATCTTACAAAAATTGAAGCAGCATAGAAATGAGTAAAAAATGAGAGTGATTACCCACTCCCTGTGCCCTATTTCTTAGGTACTCACAGTGTGTGAAATTTCACATCCTCTTGCACAAACATGCCTAAATGCATGCATAAACATACATATATGTATTTTGTTTTACAAACATTAGGATCAGATTATACATATTAGTGATAACCCACATTTATGTTAAATGTGAACATCCATGTCTGATGATTTAATTAATATTTTAACAGCTACACATTATTCCATGAAGCAACATTTAAAAAATCATTTCTTTGTTGCTAGACTTTAAGTTGTTGTCAACATTTTATTTATTAATTTATGGAAGTTGTGAGTAGGTAGAAAAATCATGCATAAAATACAGGATTCCTATGTACTATCCTATTATTAACACCTTGCATTGGTGTGGTATATTTATTACAATTGATGGAAGCACATTTTTCTAATTGTACTACTAACTATAGCCCATGGTTCAACATAGGTTCACTGCTTGTATTGTGCAGCTCCATGGATTAAAAAAAAAATTATTTTTGTGTCATGTATACAACCTAAAATCCCCATATTAACCACATTCAAATATATAACTCAGTGCTTCCAATTATGCTCACAATGTTGTCCTACCATCACCACTATTACCAAACTTTTCCATCATCCCAAATAGAAATGCTATATATTTTAGGCTTTAATTCATGGTTCCCTACCCTCACTCCATCACCTGGGAACCTATATTCTAGATTTGGACTCTATGAATTTGCTTATTCTAATTATTTCATATCAGTGAGAGCATACAATATTTGTCCTTTTGTGTCTGGCGTATTTCACTCAACATGATGTCTTCAAGGCTCACCCATATTGTCACATGTATCAGAACTTCATTCCTTTTTTGTGTCTGCATAATATTCCAGTGTGTGTATATATCACATTTTGTTTATCCATTCAACAGTTGATAGACACTTGTGTTGCTTCCATCTTTTGGCAACTGTGAATAATGCTGCTATGAACATCAGTGTGCAAATATCTGTTTAAGTCTCTGCTTTCAGTTTTTTGTTTTATACCTAAGAAGTGGGATTGCTGGGTCATATGGTAATTCTATTCTTCATGAGAAACCGCCAAACTATTTTCCATAGTGGCTGCACCATTTTGTATTCTGACCAACAGTGAAAGAGTGTTTCTATTTTTCCCCATCTTCTCCAACACTTGCAATTTTGTTTTGTAATGGTAGCCATTCTAGTGGGTAAGAATGATATCTCATTGTTGTTTTGATTTGCATTTCCCTAATAGCTAATGACATTGAGCATCTTTTCATGTGCTTTTTGACCATTTGCATATTTTCCTTGGAGAAATATCTGTTTAAATCTTTGGCCATTTTAAAATTGGGTTAATTGTGTTTTTATTGTTGAGGTGATGGATTTCTTTATATATTCTGGACATTAAACTTTTATCAGATATGTGGTTTCCAAATATTTTCTCTCATCATGCAGGTTGTCATTTTACTTTCATGATGAAATCCTTTGAGGTGCAAAAGTTTTCATTTTGATGAGGTCCCATTTATCTATTTTTTGTTTTGTTGCTTGTGCTTTGGGTGTAAAGTTTAAGAAACCATTTTGCTTAACTGAAGGTCCTGAAGATGCTTACCTATGTTTTCTTCTAGGAGTTTTATAGTTCTGGTTCTTACATTTAGAGATTTGATCCATTTTGCATTGATATCTGTATATGGTTTTGAGGTAGGGCCCACCTTCATTCTTTTGCATTTGTTCACCCAGTTTTCCCAGCACCATTTGTTGAAAAGACTATTTTTCCCCAATTGAGTGGACTTGACACCTTTGTTAAAAATCAATTGGCCATGCCATAGCCCAGACACCCCTAAAGAAAGGGATAGAAAGATCAAAGGTGATGATGGAGATATACAGGGAAGATAGGATTTAACAAATGAATATGATTGCTGAATCATTAAATTGATATAACTTTTAGTCTCCAGTATCTTAGAGCAGCTAGAAGTAAATACCTAAAATTGTGGAATTGTAACCCATGCCAAACTCTGAAATATGTTCTACAACTAATTATGTGCTGTGCTTTGAAATTTATTGCTTTTTGTTTATATGTTATTTTTCACAAAAAAGAAAAAAATGATGATAAAAAAATATTTATTCCTTCTAGCCTCCTATATTCTGGAGCAGCTAGAAGGAAAAATCGGAGAGGATGGTAAGGTAGCCCATGACAAACTCTGGGATCTGTTCTGTAACTACTTGTTGAAGAGTGCTCTGAACACTGTTGCTTTTTTCTTTCTTTGCTTTGTATATATGTTATATTTTACAATAAAAGAAGTAAAAAAAATCAATTAGCTATGAATGTGAGAGTATATTTCTGAACTCTCAGTTTGATTCTGTTGGCCTATATGCTTGTCTTTGTACCACTAACATGAAGTTTTGATTACTGTGGTTGTGTAATAATTTTTAATATTTGGAAGTGTGAGTCCTCCAACTTTGTTCTTTTTCAGGATATGTTTGGCAACTTGGGGCACCCAGCCCTTTCTATTTCTGCAAAGAATGCTATTGGAATTCTTATTGGGATTCCAATGAATCTATAACTCACTTCTGGTGGAACTAACATCTTAACATTACTTAGTCTTTGAATCCATGAACACAAACATCATTCTATTTATCTAGGTCTTTGATTTCTGTGTTTTATAGTTTTCTGCATGCAATTCCTTTACACCCTTGGCTAGACTTCATTGATATTTAATTCTTTGAGTTGCTATTGTAAATGGAATTTAAAAAATTTTCTTTTCATATTGTTTAGTACTAGTCTATAGAAATACTATTGAATTCTGTGTGTTGATTGTACCCTGCTAGTTTGTGGAATTTGTTTATTAGTTTTAGTAGCTTTGCTGTTGTTTTTTCAGGATTTTCTATGTGTAGGATCATGGCATCTGCAAACAGGGAAAATTTTACTTCTTCCTTTCCAGCTTGGATGCCTTTTGTTTCTTTTATTTTGCATAATTATTGCTCTGTCTAGAACTTTCAGTACAACGTAGAATAACAGTAGTGTCGGCGGGCATATCTGCCTTGTTCCTGGTCTTAGGCAGAAAACTTTCAGTCTCTCACCATTGAGTGTGATGTTCATGGCGGGCTTTTCATATATGCCTCTTGTTATGTTAAGGAAGTTTCCTTGTCTTTCTAGTTTACTTAGTGTTTTTATCAAGAAGCGGTTCTGGATTTTGTCAAATGCTTTTTCTGCATCAATTGAGATGCTCATGTGTTTTTTTCCTTTTCCTTTGTTCTGTTAAAGTAGAGTATTTCATTAATTGATATCGTTATGTTGAACCACTCTTTCATATCTGGGGTAAACCCTATTTGATCATGGTGTATAATTCTTTTAATGTGCTGTTGGATTTGGTTTGTTAGTTTTTTTTTTTTTAAGTTTTCCATATATTCATAAGGGATATTGGTCTGTAGTTTTCTTTCCTTGAAACTTTACTCTGGCTTTGATATGAGGATGGTATTGACCTCATAGTATGAGTTAAATCTTTTTGTAAGAATTTGAGCAGGATGGTGTTAATTCTTCTTTGAATGTTTGATAAAATTCTCCTGTGAAGTCATCTAGTCCTGGACTTTTATTTATATTTATTTACTCGATTTTTTTATTTGATTTTTTTTGTTGTTGATCTTTTCAAAGAACCAACCTTTGTTTTTGAGGATTCTATGTTTTTTTCCCTCTGTATTTCATTTATCCTCTACTCTAGTCTTTTTTATTTCCTCCCTTCTGCTTATTTTGAGTTTAGTTTGCTCTTCTTTTTCTATTTCTCCCAGGTTGAGACTGGAAGTCTTTCTTCTTTTTCTCAATATCAGTACTTTTGAGATAGGTATATTTATGTCTTTTGCCAGGTTTGGGAAGTTTCTGTCATCATCTCCCTGAATATTACCTCTGCCCCCTGCTCTCTCTCTTCTCCTTCTGAAATGCCCACATGCATATATTTCTTTGCTTGTTGGTGTTCCAGAAGTCGCTTAGATTATTTTGTTTCTTTATAGTTCTTTTTTCTCTCTATTCCTTAGCCTCATTTCAATTGTCTTATTTTTTTAACTTTTTTTTTATTGTATAGTATAACGTATATACAAAGCAAAGAAATAAAAAAGCAATAATTTTCAAAACACTCTTCAACAAGCAGTTACAGAATAGATCCCAGAGTTTGTCATGGGCTACCATACAATCCTCTCATATTTTTCATTCTAGCTGCTCCAGGATAAAGGACACTAGAGGGTTTAAATACTTTTTTTATCATCACAATTGACTTTTTTCCCCTTCTATTTTGTGAACAACAACACATATACAAAAAGCTATAAATTTCAAAGCACAGCACCACACTTAGTTGTAGAAAATATTTCAGACTTTGACATGGGTTACAATTTCACAATTTTAGGTTTTTACTTCTAGCTGCTCTAAAATATTGGAGGCTAAAAGACTTATCAATTTAATGACTCAGCATTCATATTCATTTGTTAAGTCCTGTCTTCTCTGTATAATTCCATCATCACCTTTGATATTTTCATCCCTCTCTTTGGGGTTGTTTGGACTATGGCAATTCTAAATTTTTGATATTGGGAGGATCTGTCACTAATATGGGGTAGGAAGATGGAACTATCTGATGTTCTGGAGAGGCTGGGCTAGGTTTCAGGACTTATCAGGACCAGGGATCCAACTGGAGGTTGTAGGTTTCTGGAAAGTTACTCTAGTGCCTGGAATCCTTGTGGAATCTTATACATTGCCTTAGATGGTCTTTAGGATGGCTGGAATGAATGGTCCTGGTTGGGGGTTGGCAGGTATGATAGGTAGCAAGGTCTACTTGAAGCTTGCATAAGAGCAACCTCCAGAGTAGCATCTTGACTCTATTTGAACTCTCTCTGCCACTGATACTTCATTAATTATACTTCTTTTCCCCCTTTTGGTCAGGATGTAATTATTGATCCCACAGTGCTAAGTCTGGATTCATTCCTGGGAGTCCTCTCCCATGTTGCCAGGAAGACTTTCACCCTGATGTCATATCCTACATAGGGGGGAGGGCAATGATTTCACTTGCAGAGTTGGGCTCAGAGAGACTGAGGCCACATCTGAGCAATAGCAGCAGTCCTCCAGAAGTAACTGTTAGGCATGCCTACAGGTAGTCTAAGCTTCTCTGCTACTTACATAAGCTTCACAAGAGTAAGCCTCATGATTGAGGGCATGTTTTGGGTATCCCTAAAGTTTGAAAGAGTATCAGGAGATTCCCTGATGGTAAGATTTAATAGTTCCATATTCTTTCTCTCCTCCCTCAGGGAACTTTGCCAATACTTTTTGATTATCTGTTTAATATATTCTAGGATGTTTTCAGGCATTACAATAATCTATACAGGATTAAAGGACTCTTTCTTATTCTGTGCTCTCTGTGTTTCAGTTGTTCAAATGAGCTATACAGATAGGTTGAATTAGATTATGCACTACAGAAAATTTCAGTTCCAGATCAATAAATCTTTCTTTCACTGGTCTCAAAGAGTATGTGTGGATCTAAAATATAGACAGTCTTCTTTACCCCTATGTACTGAATTACTTTAACCCCAACCTGCTTGGCTTCATTCTTATCTCTAAGTATCAGGCTATATATATAAAACAGCCTCATAAAATCCAGAAATAATAATCACCACTCCAGACTTAATGTGTCTGCTCTAAAAGCTTATAATTTAGGCTCCTGTTTTCTTATAAGCATTTTCTTAAGGTGACCATACCATTGCTGTTTTTTTGTTTCTGGCTTATTTTGTCTTGCCAAATGTCCCACATGTTCATTCAGCATCACAACATTGTATACCTCACAATATTGTTCCTTTTTGTAGCAGCACAGCCTTCATTCATAAGTATACACCATCGTTTGCCAATCTACTTCTCTGTCAGTGCATCCTTCATCCACCTGCATTCATCAGTCATCATGTAGAGGGCCTAAAGTCCACAATCCATCATCATTCTCAATTTTAGATAATTTCATTGTTCCCAAGAGACAGAAAACCAATAAACACACCCTTGCCAAATAAGAAATCTAAACCTCCTCTTAGCTCTTTTTTTTTTGAAGGGAAAATATCCAAATAATTTTAGTAAAAAATTTGAACAAATACAAATACAATAATCAGGTAAATATTGCAATTATGTATTCAAAACACAAGAAAGGAGAGACCAACATTACAAGCCAAATCACTGAGAACTAGTCATTCTAGATTACCAAAATGCATACAACAAAACACTTATTTTTTAGGCGTATAGAAAAGAGATAAATCTAATAAGAAAGCTAATTTTATCCTCATTGTAAACAGATCATATTGGTGACTAAAACTTTTCCAAGTAGTTCATGGAAATAGGGAACATCTTGATTTTTAGGGCAAATGAGTCTTCTGTTGACCTTTGAAACTTAAAAGACCATGTGATCTTTTGACCCATATCTCAGAAGTAAAAGCCAATCAAGAGGGAAGATAACTTTCATGGAACCCACAGGACCTTAACCTGATCCTAAAGCATAAAACAAATTCTTAATATGAATTAATTAAAAAATACAAGTATATTTCAGTTTAGAATGAAATATAAAATAAAATTTAAAAAATTATCATGATTAGGATTGACTAATTGTTTGGTAAAAGTTTTCTCAATCTTTTTAACTCTTGTCCCTTGCTCCATTATTTACCTCTGCTGTTGCTTTGGTAGTGCTTATGGTTTCCTTTTGAACATAACTCATGGCATGCAATAGCAGTTTTCCCCCTGTACCCTGGACTTAAACACTCTTAATGAAAGAATCACATCTTTGAAATAATTCTTACAAGAGCTCTTCATATTTCTAGTGTGAGTCAGTGGGACACATAGGTCTATACAACCCTTTTCAATCTTGTTCATCTTCAATATGGCAATATTACTTCTAGGCCCACTAGAGAATCACCTTCACTCCTATCTATTTCCTTACATTGGAGTTCAACCTCATTAGCTAATGGTTCACCCATCTCTAGCTTCTATGTATCTCTAAATCCCCTATCTTCTGTATTATAAGCCTCTGATTATACTTTTATGCTGGTCATTAAAGTGGAATCATACAGTATCTTTCCTTTTGTGTCTGACTAACTTCAGTCAGCACTATGTTCTCAAGCCTCATCCATCTTGTCATGTGCTTCAGGACGTCATTTTGTCCTACTGCTGCACAATATTCCGTCATATGTATGTACCACATTTTGTTGATCCATTCATCTGTTGATGGGCATTTAGTTTGTTTCTATCTTTTGGCAATTGTGAATAATGCTGCTATGAACATCGATGTGAAAATGTCTGTTTGTGTCATTGCTTTCAGCTCTTCTGGGTATATACCAAGTAGTGCTATTGCTGGGTCATAGGGCAACTTGATATTTAGTTTCCTAAGGAACCACCAAATAGTCTTCCACAGTGGCTGCACCATTATACATTCCCACCATTAAGCAGTGCATAAGTGTTCCAGTTTCTCCACATCCTCTCCAGCATTTATAGTTTCCTGTTTCTTTAATAGCAGCCATTCTTATATGTGTGAGGTGGTATCTCATTGTAGTCTTGATATGCATTTCCCTTATAGCCAATGAAAAATGAGCATCTCTTTCTGTGTTTCTGAGCATCTGTATTTGCTCTTCAGAAAATCATATCTTTAGCCCATTTTGTAATTGGGTTGCTTGTTCTTTCGTTGTTGAGTTGTATGATTTATTTGTATATACAGGAAATCAAAGCTTTGTCTGATATGTGCTTTCCAAATACTTTTTCCCATTGAGTTGGCTGTCTCTTCACTTTTTTGACAAAATCTTTTGAAGTGCAGAAGCATTTGATTTTGAGGCGTTCCCATTTATCTATTTTTTCTTTTGTTGCTTGTGATTTTGGTGTAAAGTTTAGGAAGATACCTCCTATTATGAGGTCTTGATATTACCCTACATTTTCTTCCAGAAGCTCTATGGTGCTAGTTCTTATATTTAGGTGTTTGATCCACTCTGAGTTAACTTTTTTTTTTTTTTTCATATTTTTTTTATTAATTAAAAAAAGAATTAACAAAACAATTAGAAATCATTCCAATCTACATGTACAATCAGTAATTCTTAATAACATCACATAGTTGCATATTCATCATTTCTTAGTACATTTGCATCGATTTAGAAAAAGAAATAAAAAGACAACAGAATAAGAATTAAAACAATAATAGAAAGAAAAAAAAACAAGAAAAACAAAAACAAAAACCTATACCTCACATGCAGCTTCATTCAGTGTTTTAACATAATTGCATTACAATTGGGTAGTATTGTGCTGTCCATTTCTGAGTTTTTATATCCAGTCCCGTTGTACAGTCTGTATCCCTTCATCTCCAATTATCCCTTCTCTTTTTTTTTTTTTTAATTAACGGAAAAAAAGAAATTAACCCAACATTTAGAGATCATACCATTCTACACATGCAATCATTAATTCTTAACATCATCACATAGATGCATGATCATCATTTCTTAGTACATTTGCATTGGTTTAGAAGAACTAGCAACATAACCGAAAAAGATATAGAATGTTAATATAGGGAAAAAATTAAAAGTAATAATAGTAAAATCAAAACAAAACAAAACAAAACAAAAACCCATAGCTCAGATGCAGCTTCATTCAGTGTTTTAACATGATTACTTTACAATTAGGTATTATTGTGCTGTCCATTTTTGAGTTTTTGTATCTAGTCCTGTTGCACAGTCTGTATCCCTTCAGCTTCAATTACCCATTGTCTTACCCTGTTTCTAACTCCTGCTGAACTCTGTTACCAATGACATATTTCAAGTTTATTCTCGAATGTCCGTTCACATCAGTGGGACCATACAGTATTTGTCCTTTAGTTTTTGGCTGGATTCACTCAGCATAATATTCTCTAGGTCCATCCATGTTATTACATGGTTCATAAGTTTATTTTGTCTTAAAGCTGCATAATATTCCATCGTATGTATATACCACAGTTTGTTTAGCCACTCTTCTGTTGATGGAGATTTTGGCTGTTTCCATCTCTTTGCAATTGTAAATAATGCTGCTATAAACATTGGTGTGCAAATGTCCGTTTGTGTCTTTGCCCTTAAGTCCTTTGAGTAGATACCTAGCAATGGTATTGCTGGGTCGTATGGCAATTCTATATTCAGCTTTTTGAGGAACCGCCAAACTGCCTTCCACAGTGGTTGCACCCTTTGACATTCCCATCAACAGTGGATAAGTGTGCCTCTTTCTCCGCATCCTCTCCAGCACTTGTCATTTTCTGTTTTGTTGATAATGGCCATTCTGGTGGGTGTGAGATGATATCTCATTGTGGTTTTGATTTGCATTTCTCTAATGGCCAGGGACATTGAGCATCTCTTCATGTGCCTCTTGGCCATCCGTATTTCCTCTTCTGAGAGGTGTCTGTTCAAGTCTTTTTCCCATTTTGTAATTGGGTTGGCTGTCTTTTTGTTGTTGAGATGAACAATCTCTTTATAAATTCTGGATACTAGACCTTTATCTGATATATCATTTCCAAATATTGTCTCCCATTGTGAAGGCTGTCTTTCTACTTTCTTGATGAAGTTCTTTGATGCACAAAAGTGTTTAATTTTGAGGAGTTCCCATTTATTTATTTCCTTCTTCAGTGCTCTTGCTTTAGGTTTAAGGTCCATAAAACCGCCTCCAGTTGTAAGATCCATAAGATATCTCCCAACATTTTCCTCTAACTGTTTTATGGTCTTAGACCTAATGTTTAGATCTTTGATCCATTTTGAGTTAACTTTTGTATAGGGTGTGAGAGATGGGTCTTCTTTCATTCTTTTGCATATGGATATCCAGTTCTCTAGGCACCATTTATTGAAGAGACTGCTCTGTCCCAGGTGAGTTGGCTTGACTGCCTTATCAAAGATCAAATGTCCATAGATGAGAGGGTCTATATCTGAGCACTCTATTCGATTCCATTGGTCGATATATCTATCTTTATGCCAATACCATGCTGTTTTGACCACTGTGGCTTCATAATATGCCTTAAAGTCAGGCAGCGCGAGACCTCCAGCTTCGTTTTTTTTCCTCAAGATGTTTTTAGCAATTCGGGGCACCCTGCCCTTCCAGATAAATTTGCTTATTGGTTTTTCTATTTCTGAAAAATAAGTTGTTGGGATTTTGATTGGTATTGCATTGAATCTGTAAATCAATTTAGGTAGGATTGACATCTTAACTATATTTAGTCTTCCAATCCATGAACACGGTATGCCCTTCCATCTATTTAGGTCTTCTGTGATTTCTTTTAGCAGTTTTTTGTAGTTTTCTTTATATAGGTTTTTTGTCTCTTTAGTTAAATTTATTCCTAGGTATTTTATTCTTTTAGTTGCAATTGTAAATGGGATTCGTTTCTTGATTTCCCCCTCAGCTTGTTCATTACTAGTGTATAGAAATGCTACAGATTTTTGAATGTTGATCTTGTAACCTGCTACTTTGCTGTACTCATTTATTAGCTCTAGTAGTTTTGTTGTGGATTTTTCCGGGTTTTCGACGTATAGTATCATATCGTCTGCAAACAGTGATAGTTTTACTTCTTCCTTTCCAATTTTGATGCCTTGTATTTCTTTTTCTTGTCTAATTGCTCTGGCTAGAACCTCCAACACAATGTTGAATAATAGTGGTGATAGTGGACATCCTTGTCTTGTTCCTGATCTTAGGGGGAAAGTTTTCAATTTTTCCCCATTGAGGATGATATTAGCTGTGGGTTTTTCATATATTCCCTCTATCATTTTAAGGAAGTTCCCTTGTATTCCTATCTTTTGAAGTGTTTTCAACAGGAAAGGATGTTGAATCTTGTCGAATGCCTTCTCTGCATCAATTGAGTTGATCATGTGATTTTTCTGCTTTGATTTGTTGATATGGTGTATTACATTAATTGATTTTCTTATGTTGAACCATCCTTGCATACCTGGGATGAATCCTACTTGGTCATGATGTATAATTCTTTTAATGTGTTGTTGGATACGATTTGCTAGAATTTTATTGAGGATTTTTGCATCTGTATTCATTAGAGAGATTGGTCTGTAGTTTTCTTTTTTTGTAATATCTTTGCCTGGTTTTGGTATGAGGGTGATGTTGGCTTCATAGAATGAATTAGGTAGTTTTCCCTCCACTTCGATTTTTTTGAAGAGTTTGAAGAGAATTGGTACTAATTCTTTCTGGAACGTTTGGTAGAATTCACATGTGAAGCCATCTGGTCCTGGACTTTTCTTTTTAGGAAGCTTTTGAATGACTAATTCAATTTCTTTACTTGTGATTGGTTTGTTGAGGTCATCTATGTCTTCTTGAGTCAAAGTTGGTTGTTCATGTCTTTCCAGGAACCCGTCCATTTCCTCTAAATTGTTGTATTTATTAGCGTAAAGTTGTTCATAGTATCCTGTTATTACCTCCTTTATTTCTGTGAGGTCAGTAGTTATGTCTCCTCTTCCATTTCTGATCTTATTTATTTGCATCCTCTCTCTTCTTCTTTTTGTCAATCTTGCTAAGGGCCCATCAATCTTATTGATTTTCTCATAGAACCAACTTCTGGCCTTATTGATTTTCTCTATTGTTTTCATGTTTTCAATTTCATTTATTTGTGCTCTAATCTTTGTTATTTCTTTCCTTTTGCTTGCTTTGGGGTTAGCTTGCTGTTCTTTCTCCAGTTCTTCCAAATGGATAGTTAATTCCTGAATTTTTGCCTTTTCTTCTTTTCTGATATAGGCATTTAGAGCAATAAATTTCCCTCTTAGCACTGCCTTTGCTGCGTCCCATAAGTTTTGATATGTTGTGTTTTCATTTTCATTCGCCTCGAGGTATTTGCTAATTTCCCTTGCAATTTCTTCTTTGACCCAGTCGTTGTTTAGGAGTGTGTTGTTGAGCCTCCACGTATTTGTGAATTTTCTGGCACTCTGCCTATTATTGATTTCCAACATCATTCCTTTATGGTCCGAGAAAGTGTTGTGTAAGATTTCAATCTTTTTAAATTTGTTAAGACTTGCTTTGTGACCCAGCATATGGTCTATCTTTGAGAATGATCCATGAGCACTTGAGAAAAAGGTGTATCCTGCTGTTGTGGGGTGTAATGTCCTATAAATGTCTATTAAGTCTAGTTCATTTATAGTAATATTCAGATTCTCTATTTCTTTGTTGATCCTCTGTCTAGATGTTCTGTCCCTTGATGAGAGTGGTGAGTTGAAGTCTCCAACTATTATGGTATATGAGTCTATTTCCCTTTTCAGTGTTTGCAGTGTATTCCTCACATATTTCGGGGCATTCTGATTCGGTGCATAAGTATTTATGATTGTTATGTCTTCTTGTTTAATTGTTCCTTTTATTAGTATATAGTGTCCTTCTTTGTCTCTTTTAACTGCTTTACATTTGAAGTCTAATTTGTTGGATATTAGTGTAGCCACACCTGCTCTTTTCTGGTTGTTATTTGCATGAAATATCTTTTCCCAACCTTTCACTTTCAACCTATGTTTATCTTTGGGTCTAAGATGTGTTTCCTGTAGACAGCATATAGAAGGATCCTGTTTTTTAATCCATTCTGCCAATCTATGTCTTTTGATTGGGGAATTCAGTCCATTGACATTTAGTGTTATTACTGTTTGGATAATATTTTCCTCTAACATTTTGCCTTTTGTATTATATATATCATATCTGATTTTCCTTCTTTCTACACTCTTTTCCATATCTCTCTCTTCTGTCTTTTTGTATCTGACTCTAGTGCTCCCTTTAGTATTTCTTGCAGAGCTGGTCTCTTGGTCACAAATTCTTTCAGTGACTTTTTGTCTGAGAATGTTTTAATTTCTCCCTCATTTTTGAAGGATAATTTTGCTGGATATAGGAGTCTTGGTTGGCAGTTTTTCTCTTTTAGTATTTTAAATATATCATCCCACTGTCTTCTAGCTTCCATGGTTTCTGCTGAGAAATCTACACAAAGTCTTATTGGGTTTCCCTTGTATGTAATGGATTGTTTTTCTCTTGCTGCTTTCAAGATCTTCTCTTTCTCTTTGACCTCTGACATTCTAACTAGTAAGTGTCTTGGAGAACGCCTATTTGGGTCTAATCTCTTTGGGGTGCGCTGCACTTCTTGGATCTGTAATTTTAGGTCTTTCATAAGAGTTGGGAAATTTTCAGTGATAATTTCTTCCATTAGTTTTTCTCCTCCTTTTCCCTTCTCTTCTCCTTCTGGGACACCCACAACACGTATATTTGTGCGGTTCATATTGTCCTTGAGTTCCCTGATACCCTGTTCAAATTTTTCCATTCTTTTCCCGATAGTTTCTGTTTCTTTTTGGAATTCAGATGTTCCATCCTCCAAATCACTAATTCTATCTTCTGTCTCTTTAAATCTATCATTGTAGCTATCCATTATTTTTTCTATGTTTGCTACTTTATCCTTCACTTCCATAAGTTCTGCGATTTGTTTTTTCAGTTTTTCTATTTCTTCTTTATGTTCAGCCCATGTCCTCTTCATGTCCTCCCTCAATTTATCGATTTCATTTTTGAAGAGGTTTTCCATTTCTGTTCGTATATTCAGCATTAGTTGTCTCAGCTCTTGTGTCTCATTTGAGCTATTGGTTTGTTCCTTTGACTGAGCCATATTCTCAATCTTTTGAGCGTGGACAGTTATCTTCTGCTGCTGGCGTCTGGGCATTTATTCAGATTTCTCTTGGTGTGGACCCAGCAAGGTTGTAATATTTTTCTGTGAAATCTCTGGGTTCTGTTTTTCTTATCCTGCCCAGTAGGTGGCGCTCGTGGCACACGTTTGTCTGTGGGTCCCACCAGTAAAAGGTGCTGTGGGACCTTAAACTTTGGAAAACTCTCGCCGTCCTGGGGGTTCGCTAGCCGAAGCGGCTTGAGCCGGCCCGGGGTCCGAACGCAGGGAGGGTGTCCGAACGCAGGGAGGGTTGCTGGTCGCCGCAGCCAGGGAAAGAGCCCGTCCAAATTTCCTAGTCGGCCCTGGGCAACAAGCGTGGCGGGAGGGCGCCAGCGGCAGCGGCCCGCCCGAGAGAGTGCACGTTCCCCGGGAGTCACGGGGTCACCGTTCTCCGCGGCCTGGGGGTTTCCGATCCAATTCTCTCAGTTGGTCCGGGGGCTGCGCGTGGTGTGGGCGCCAGTCGCCTTGGTTTCAGGGGACCACCTCTCCAATTCTCCCAGCCGGCCCGGGAAGGGGGAAGGGAGTAACTCCGGCCGCTTGCCACCCCGCCCGGTAAGGCCCGCGCGCCTCGGCGATCTCACCCGAGCTGCTTCTCTCAGCCAGCCAGCCGTTCCAGGATGGGGTACGCTGTCTTTTTTATCTCTGTTGTGGCTTTGGGCGCTTTCTGTATCGTTTCTACTCCCCTAGTAGGTGTCCTGGAGAAGAAACTAAGATCCGCGCGTCTTACTAAGCCGCCATCTTTGAGTTAACTTTTGTGTAGGGTGTAAGATAGGGGTCCTCTATCATTCTCTTGGCTATTGATATCCAGTTCTTCCATGCCCAATTATTGGAATGACTATTTTGTTCCAGTTCAGAGGATTTGGGGGTCTTGTCAAAAATCAGTTGAGTATAGATTTGGTGGTTTATTTCTGCACTCTCAATTCAATTCCATTGGTCAATGCTTCTGTCTTTGTGCCAATACCATGCTGTTTTGATCACTGTGGTTTTATAATAGGTTTTACAGTCAGGGAGTGTTAATCCTCCCACTTCGTTCTTCTTTTTTAGGATGCTTTTAGCTATTTGGGTTCTCTTTCCCTTCCAGATTAATTTGGTAGTTTGCTTTTCCAAATCTACAAAGTAGGTTGTTGGAATTTTGATTGGTACTGTGTTGGATTTGTAGATCAACTTGGGGAGAATTGACATCTTAACTATATTTAGCCTTTCTATTCATGAGCAGGGAATGGCTTTCCACCTATTTAGATCTTCTTTGATTTCTTTTAGCAATGTTATGTAGTTTTTACATCCTTAGTTAAATTCATTCCTACGTATTTGATTCTTTTACTTGCTATTTCTAATGGAATTTTTTCCTTAACTGAATCCTCAGCTAGCTTATTGCTTATGTATAGAAATGTTACTTATTTTTGCACATTAATTTTATATCCCACCACCTTGCTGAATTTGTTTATTAGCCCAAGTAATGCTACTGTAGATTTATCAGGATCTTCCAAGTATAGTATCATATCATCTGCAAATAATGAGAGTTTTAGTTCTTCCTTTCCAATTTGGATGCCTTTTATTTCTTTGTCCTACCTGATTGCTCTAGCTAGAATTTCTAGCACAATGTTGAATAACGGTGACAGCAGGCATCCTTGTCTTCTACCTGATCTTAGGGGGAAGTCTTTCAGTCTCTCTCCATTTAGTACAATGCTGGCTATTGGTTTTTCATATATTCCCTTTATCATATTGAGGTATTTACCTTTGATCCCTATCTTTTGGAGTGTTTTTATCAGAAAAGAAATGCTGAATTTTGTCAAATGCATTTTCAGCATCATTGAGATGATCATGCAATTTTCCCCTTTCAATTTGTTAATGTGCTATATTACATTAATTGATTTTCTTATGTTGAACCATCCTTGCATTCCTGGCATAAAACCCACTTGGTCATGGTGTATAATTCTTTTAATGTGTTGTTGGATTCGATTTGCTAATATTTTATTAGGAATTTTTGCATCTATGTTCATTAGGGAGATTGGCCTGTTGTTTTCCTTTCTTATAGCATCTTTACCCAGTTTTGATATTAAAATGATATTAGCTTAATAAAGTGAGTTAGCTAGAGTTCCTTTTCCCTCAATTTTTTTGGAAGAGTTTGAGCAAGATTGGCATTAGTTCTTTCTGCAATGTTTGATGAAATTCCCCTGTGAAGCCATCTGGTCCTGGGCTTTTCTAGTAGGAAGTTTTTTTTTTTAAATGACTGTTTGAATCTCTTCACTTGTGATTGGTTTTTTGAGATCTTCTGTTTCTTCCCGAGTTGATGTAGCTTGTTTGTGCATGTCCAGAAATTTGTCCATTTCATCTAAGTTGTCTAGTTTGTTGGCATATAGTTGTTCATAGATTCCTCTTATGGTTTGTTTTATTTCTTCAAGGTCTGTGGTAATGCACCCCTTCTCATTTCTGATTTTGTTTATTTGCATTCTCTCTCTTTTTTTCTTTGTCAGTCTTGCTAGTGGCCCATCAATTTTTATTGATTTTCTCAAAGAAGTAACTTTTGGTTTTATTGATTCTTTCTATTTTTTTTTGTTCTCCCATTCATTTATCTCTGCTTTAATCTTTGTTATTTCTCTTCTCCTATTTGCTTTAGGGTTAGTTTGCTGTTCTTTCTCAATTTCCTTCAGATTTGCTGTTAAGTCCTTGATTTTTGCTCTTTCTTGTTTTTTAATATAGGCATTTAAGGGAATAAATTTCCCTTTCAGCACAGCCTCTGCCACATCACACAAGTTCTGATAAGTTGTATTCTCATTTTCTTTCATCTCCAGATAGCTATGGATTTCTCTAGCAATTTCTTCTTTGACTCACTGGTTGTTTAAGAGTGTTATTTAATCTCCATATATTTGCAAATGTTCTCATTCTTTGGTTGTTATTGAAATCCAGCTTCATCCCATTGTGATCAGAGAAAGTGCTTTGAATAATTTCAATGTTTTAAAATTGATAAAGACCTGTTTCGTGCCTCAGCATATGGTCTATCCTGGAGAATATTTCATGAGCATTAGAGAAGAATGTATAACCTTGTGCTTTGGGGTGCAATGACCTATATATGTCAAATTCTTTCAGGACTTCTTTCTCTGTGAAAACTTTAATCTTTCCCTCAATTTTGAAGGACAGTTTGATTGGGTACAGAATCCTTTTTTTTTTTTTTTTTTTTTTTTGCATAGGCAGGCACTGGGGATAGAACCCGGGTCTCCAGCATGGCAGGCAAGAACTCTGCCTGCTGAGCCACTGTGGCCCACTTGGGTACAGAATTCTTAACTGGAAGTCTTTCTCTTTCAGGATCTTGAATATATCATGCCACTGCCATCTCACCTCCAGGGTGCTAGTTGAGTAGTTTGAACTCAATCTTATTTGATTTCCCTTGTATGTAGTAGGTTGTTGTTCTCTTGCCACTTTCAGGATTTTCTGCTTCTCTTCAAAATTTGACAGACTGATTACTATGTGCCTTGGGGAAGGCCTATTTGGATTTAGTCTGTAGTTCTTTGGACTTCTTTAACTTGTATATTTTTGTCCTTTGTGAAGGTTGGGAAGTTTTCCCCCATTATATCCTCTTCCTAGCCCTTTACTCCTCTCTTCTCCTTCTAGGTCACCAATGATTTTTATATTTGGCACTTTGTTTTGTCTGTCATTTCCCTGAATTCCATTGACTTTTTTCCATCTTTTTTGGCATTTGCTGTTTTGAGTCTTCGAAGTCAATTATCCTGTCCTCTATTTCACTTAATCTTTCTTCTGTCTCTTCTAATCTGGTATTGTGTGCCTTTAGTATGTTTTTTATTTGGTCAACAGAGTCTTTAATCTCTGTGATTTCCACTACTTCTCTATTTATTCTTTTTAATTCCTCTTTGTGCTCTTCTGCAGTCTTCTTGATCTCTTTTATGTCATTTGCTATCCTACTTATTTTATTTGTATGAACACCTTTGATTAGTTGTTCCAACATCTGTGTCTTCTCTGGTGTTTTAATTTAGTCATTCAGTAGGGCTGTATCTGTCTGCATTGTGATATGCTTAGTGATCTTCTGCTGTCTTCATCACATGTAAATATCTTGACTGATTTACTTTTAGGAGTTGATTTCTTTCAGTAGTCTAAGGCTTTGTGTTTGCAGTATGGTTGTATAGCAGGGAGCAGAGCATGGGTTGGAGCACTCATTATGGTGATTTGTTTCAGGGCAGGTATGGGCACAGGTTGGGGATGTTATACTGATACTTGTGAACATGGGTGCCTAGCAAGGAGGATGTAGCTGTTGGTGCACATGTCTGGGGGGTGTCACCCTGGTGTGCACTGGTCTAAGACATTGGGCCCTTTGTGCGCATGCATAGAGCTGTTGCAGCAGGTCAGTGTTTTGCCTTTGTGGACTGGCAGCAACTGTGACATGGCTGCGCAGGTCAGCACTTTCTCAGAGCTGAGAAGTGAGGCTGAGGGCTGTGCACATGGGCAGTTCTAGGACTGCTGTAAAATCTGGTTCCAGAGCTGAATGACATGATTGGGGGCCCATGCACATGCATGGGCCTGGGAGTGCCTTAAAGGGATGCGCTGAGTTCAGGGAGGGCAGGGTGAGGCTGTGCAACATTATGGGCAGGGGGCGGGGGTAGCCTAGGTATGGAGGTTAGTGCCTGTAACCTTTATGCTCTGGCTACAGCCAGCAGGGAACAGGGAGGGGGAGTAGTGCTTGGGAAGTGTGCAGGAGAGGTGGGTTGGGCTGCACTTGGGGTGGGGGTGGGGGGCAGGTACATGCACTGGGGGCTGGTGGGGTGAGGGCATCTGGAATGGGAGAAAGTGATGGGGTTCAGGTGCACGGGGTGTGGGGTAAGTGGCCAGTCATGGGGCTGCACTAATGAGGGTAGCACGCACAAGGATCATGGCCTGGCTTACTTCCTAGTCCCACATTCCAGTCCATGCACTCCCACAGGCTCCACGGCTCCATACCTCCACACCAGGCTCCAGCTTTCTGTCTCTCAGTCCCTTGGCCTCCACAACTGGGGCTGCCGTATGTGGTGCAGAAGGCTCTCCTAGGTCAGCCGCACTCCCAAATCACCACCTCAGTCGCTCTCCTGTCCCTTCTCTAACTTTTCTGTGGAGCCAGGACTAATCTTGAGCCACTCTAGTCAGCCGTCTTCCGGAAGTCTCCCAATTGTCTTATTTTTGAGTTCACTGATTCTTTCTTCTGCTAGCTCCAAATTACAGTTGAAACCCTCTGGGAATTTTTCATTTCAGTAGTTCTGTTGGGTTTCTTTTTAAAATTTCTGTCTCTTCACTGAAATTCTCATAATGTTCATTCTTTTTTATCCCTCTGACTTCTGTTAGTTCTTCCTCTTTATTTTCCTTCATCTCCTTCAGTGTATTGAAGAAAATTTTTACAAAAATATTCATTTGTTATTTCCACAGCCTGGTCTTCTTCATCAATGTTTTCTGGATTTTTATCCTTTTCCTTTGGATGGACCATCATTTCCTGTTTCTTTGTCTTGTAATCTTTTGTTGCATACTATACATTTTTTTGTATACTATATGACAAGGGTCACATTTCATTCTTTTTCCACGTTAGTATCCCATTATTGCAGCACCATTTGTTGAATTTTTGTTGTTTGCTTTACTTGTTTGTTTTTGGGAAGTACATAGCTGAGAATTGAACCTGGGTCTCCTAAATGGCAGGCAAGAATTCTACCACTGAACTACACTTGCACCCCGCCCCCCATACATTTTAATATTTTAAAATGTTAAGTCTGGGATTTATTCCCTGAGATGTTTGTTTTTGAGTATGTAACCAGCTGATGATATGACGGAGATTTTCTCCAGTGTCAGTTCTCCTATGTGGAAGGCTCACCCAAGGTGGATGCAAAGTGCAGGTTCTTCTCTGTCTTTGCTGGGCCCATGTCTTATCCCGGGCTTATACTTGCTATTAGCTTAACAGGTCTTGTGTTTATAGGAGTTTGTCTACTCTGCTTCCCAGAAGATAAACCTTCCCCTGTTCCTGAGTGTTCCACCACTGGACTTAAAGCAGGTGAGCTTTTGCCCCAGGTCATCCACCTCAACAGTCTCTTACACCGCTTTCATTGTAGCAAGCTGTTTTTAGCCTGGATGGCAAATTCTGGGGGGAGAGCCATACTGGAGAGGGGTTTCCCAAGTCAGGCTGTCTCAACCAAAATATGGCCAGTGACCCGCAACGGGCATGCTGGCCACTCCCAAATTACCTTGAGCATGAGGTGAGAGAGGGTCCAAGAAGGGTTGCCAGGAGCTTCTACCATGGCTCCCCAAAGTTGCATTTTCTTGACCTGCTGAGCATATGCAGCCCTCTAACTGTCCTCTGCAGCTTTGTGGGAATATACCATCTTTAAGTCACCTCTGCCTCTTTTGTGCAGGATGGTTTAGAACAATAGCTGCCTTCAGAGCTGGGCCCAGAATTCAAAGTAGCTAGTCAAAAGCTGTGACCAATGATTGGCCTGTGCATACCCTGGATCTTTGGGAAATGGATATTTATGTCTCTTTTTGGCAATAGCAAGCTATGCCAGGGGCCAGATCCCACTGCCGTCTGCCGTAAGAGTGGGCCTGGGTGACGATAACTGCTGAGTGGAGTGAGCATTTTACCTACTGGTACTTACCATAATTTACCAGCTTCTTCCTCCCCCTCTTCACTAGGTTCTGAACAGTGTCCTGCTGGACTCTGCATTCTGAAATAGAGGCATGCCTTAGAAATATTGTGGGTTTGGTTCCAGACCATCGCAATAAAGCAACGATTGCAGTGAAGTGAGTCATAATTTTTTTCATTTCCCAGTGCATGTAAAAGTTATGTTTATACTATATGGTAGTCTATTGAGTGTGCAATAACATCATGTCTAAAAATAACAATGTATATGCCTTAATTAAAATGTGACACACAGACATGAAGCGGATACATGGTATTGGAACCATAGCACTGATAGACTTGCTCCTCACAAGATTACTGCAAACCTTCAATTTGTAAAAAATGGAATCTCCGTGAAACTCAATAAAATGAGGTATGCTTGAGATGATTTTGATAGTTCTTGCCTGTTTAATATTTATTCTGATGGAGAGACTGATTCTGGGGCTCCCTATTCTGCTGTCTTCCCACAGTCCTCTTCGAAATACTTTTTCCCTCTTGGTGAAATTATCCTGCAAAATACCCCTCCAAAATTAATAATTAAAATTTTAATAAGTACCATATGCATTTGATTCAAAATTCAAAATGTATATAGTGAAAAAATAAATCTCCCTTTCACTCTTATTTCCCAACCATTCAGCTTTTTTCCCTAAACACAACTAATATTGCCATTTTCTCATGACTCCTTCTAGAGATTTGCTGTATGTATGTGCGCATGCGCGTATGTGTATACAGATCCCTCCACACTATGTTACCATAATCTGTGCATACCTCTGTGCCTTACTTATAAACTTAATAACAGGTCATTTTATTCAAACTGCCTATTCCTTTTTATTGGCTGTGAGCTATTCCTTTGTGTGGCTATACTTTAATTTATTTCATCTGATTAAATGGTACCCTACTAAGTAGTTTTCCATCTTTGCTATTATATTAAAATGAATCTTTACATATATGTTAATTTCACAGGGGTTAATATATCTGTAGTATCATACTTAGGTGTGGAACTGCTGGATCAAAGAGTATGTACATACAATTTCATTTTGAAAAATATCGTCAAATTGCCTGGTATTGAGGTGGTATCAATGTATGTCTACCACCAATGTTTAAGAGGGCATATTCCTCCCAATTCTGTTCAACTTGGTTTAGCATCTTTTTTTTTTATCTTTAACAAACTAGTATGTGAAATAATATTACATTATCATTTTATTTTCTATTTTTTTTCAACTGAGTCTGAACAAAAATTCATGTGTTTGAAAACAATTTGCGTTTGCGCAGTGTTTCATAGGTTTTACAATGATTATATGGATTTTTATCTCAATATGCCTATGGTTAAGCTAACTAAGATATCCATTTTTGGTGGTTCTAAGTGTATTGTTTGTTTTCTTAAATAAAATAATAATAATAATAATAATAATAATAAAAGAACAATTTGTGTGTGTTGGGGTTGGAAAGGGAGTAAGCTTGTTATTCTTTATAATTTTTGGTTTAAAATGTTTACAACTAGAATGTATGCAAATATACTTGTATAACTAAAACTTTATATATATATATATATATGTTAGATACAGATGTAGGTATGTAGAACTATATATCATGGCTATTTTTATATAGTACTGCTTGCTAGAAGGTCTAGTGGAATAAATACTTCTACAATTTAGCTAAAGCTCATTTACATTTTCAGATTACAGTTGGAGTCCCAATTATGAGATCACAAATAGACAGAGTGAATAACAGGATTGCTCAAAACCCACGAAACACAGGACTGGTCCCACCAAAGCATGTTTTAGGATAATGCCAAGGTCCTCATTAGAGCTGAAGCCCTGTTATAATGAGGTGATTTTGCTGACAAATTGCATTCAGCCCCATCATACTAATTTCACTGTGCAGCATGTAATGTCAGATTCTGGGATGGACTTTTCTTTCTCTGCTACAATCCTACTGAACTTTGGCTCTTTAACATATAAGAAAAATGGTGGTAGAATGAAACTTCCCTAGTATAATTAAAATTGTGAAACTGACTTACAGTTTGTTTGGCAAAGCGGTTGCACAAGGGCATCATTAATCTTTCTTGAAATGTCTTGAAAAAAGAGCTTGATGTTCTAATATGGTTGCATTTTGTGGCTTCAAGATTGTTTTTAGTGCGCCATCCATTTTTCTTGAAACACAGTCTTTTTCATCTCACATTTGTTTTCTTGCTTTTGACAAAGGCAAGAGCCCCACATATTTTTCACTTTGCTCTTATTTGTAAAATGTGTATATGCAAAACAACGATTTTTCTCAATGGTAAAGAACAGTGATATTCATCGGCGGTAGCAAGGAAACATCAAAATGAAGAGGGCCGTGACAAAATAGTAAGCATATGCCCCATCTAAAGGGGGGAAGTGCTGTTCAGCTCCAGCTGGTTGTTACCATGTTGGAATGGAGGCAGTCCAGTGTTGCTAGATTTTCTAATTTTTAAGTGAAACAAGAAATCCTGATTTTTATGTGATTTTCTTCAAATTTTAAATATTGGTAGCCAAATAAAATACAATACAAAAATCGCTTGGCCAGCCCTTAAAACTTACCTGAAAGCCAAGTTTAGTTTATGGGCCACCACTTTGTAACTTCTGATTTATGTCATTCCTTCTGTGCTGAATACTCTGGATCATATGTTTCCAAGCCTGGCAGAGTATCAGAACTAACTGTGGAACTTAATAAAATACATATTCTCAGGCCCTACTCAGATATACTAAATTTGAAGATATATTTTTAACAAGTTCCCCAGTTGATTGTATACCACCAATCCCATAGCAGCTCCTGACTAGCTTGCCTGTCAGCTATAATTGGGTGGCAGATGGGATTCATCTCGAATGCAAATTCTGATCCATGAGTGATGGCTGCCTGGAGCACTGATTTGAAGAGGACTGTCAGCCTGCGACCAAGTTCAGTGGGGGAAAGATTGATCTTCATTTTGCTTTTTAAACCTTGCCGAACAATCTTATTAATTGTAATTCTATGTTTATAGTTTCTTTGGGGCTTCTCTTTTCTTTTTTCACTTCTCAACTCTTATTTTGTTTCATTTATTGTTTTTTCAAACAAATGCTCCCTATTCCCTCCTTCATCCATCCCCTGGTAACATCTAAAGTACTTTCTCTCTCTGTGATTTTTCTATTTCTAGTCATCTCTTACAAGTGATATCATACAATATTTGACCTTAGTGTCTTGCCTACTTCACTGAACATAATGTGTTCAAGCTTCTTCCAGTTGCAGCGTGTCTCATAACTTCTTCCTTATGGCTGAATAATATTCCATTGTTTGAATGTATAACATTTTATTTATTCATTTGTTGATATGTACCTGAGTTGCTTCTACCTTTTAGCTATTGTGGATAATGCTGCTATGATATTGGTGTACAAGTATCTGTTTAAGACCCAACTTTCCTTGGGTATCATGTTGTATTAAATTATGTACCCCAATTACAAACAGGTTCTTGGTCTTTATCCACATTCCTTTGGTTGTGAAACTACTGTAAATTGGATCCCTTGAAGATGTTATTCTGGTGTTGGTTTGGCCCAACTGAATGAGGATGGGCTCTAATCTGGATTACTGGAGTTCTTTTATTTTTTATTTATTTATTTTTTGGGGTGCATGGTCCAGGAATCGAACCTGGATCCCCCACATGGAAGGCAAACATTCTACCACTGAACCACCCATGCACCCTCAGGAGTTTTTTATAAGCAAATAAATTTAGATAGTCAGAGAGAGCCACAGGGGAAAAATCAGAATTTGGAAACCAGTGGGAATCCGGAAAAGAAAGGAGAAGACAATGCCATGTGACAGGTTACACAAGGAATCCAAGGATTGCCAGCCAGCCAGAATGCTACTAACTCTTGGAGGAAGCAAACCTTCCAGCCAATGCTTTGAATTGGACTTCTGGCCTCTGAAACTGTGAAACAATAAATTCCTATTGTTTAAGCCAATCCCAGTGTGCAGTGTTTTTCATAGCACGATGGGAAACCAAGACAGACCATATGCTAATTCTATATGTAATTTTTTGAGGAACTACCATATTGCTTTCCATAATGGCTGTACCATTTTACATTACCACTAAAAATGTACTGGGGTTCTAATTTCTGTACATCCTCTACAACAATGATTATTTTCCATTTTTAAATAGTAGTCATCCTTGTAGTTCTAAAGTGGTAATGCACTTTGGTTTTGATTTAGCATTTCCCTTAATGACTAAAGATATTGTGCCTCTTTCCATATGCTTATTGGCCATTTGTGTATCTTCTTTGGAGAAATGTCTGTTCAAGTCCTTTCCCATTTTTTTTTAACGTTGTTGTTTGTCTTTGGACTGTTGAATTGTAAAAGTTGTTTATATATTCTGGATATTAAATCCTTATCTGATATATGGTTTAAAACTATTTTCTCCCATTCTGTAGGTTGTTTCTTCTCTTTGTGATTGGTGATCATTTATTTGTCTATCATGAGTGTAAGCGAGGGGAAAAATGATCCATGTGCAGTTTCTTCGCTGACAGTGATCCAAAAGGCAGGATCTACGCTTTTGAAAACAATATTTAAATCTGTTCTCTATTCTCATCATCCATCCACCTTATCCTGCCTCATATGTAAAGGCCCTAGCAACATCAAACTACTAATTGTTTCTTATATGTTTCATTCTCTTCCCCTGCTCTGTGGCTTTTTGCCTGTAGTTTCCATGTCCTCTCTTTTGGCTGGTTTGTACTCATTGATGAAGGCTCAGCTTGGGTATCACCTTCCCAAGAAATATTTTTCTGGCCTTTTTCCTCACCCACTTTGATTTCAGGGTGGATTAAGTCTCCTGTGTTTCTTCACAAAAGTGCCATAAGAATATCTCTATCATAGCCTATGTTTCTTATTATTGAAATGATCAGTTTAACTCTTCTGCTTTTTCATTAAACTGGAAGTTTTCCCTCCTTAAATATTTTATTTATGTTTTAATGCACAATGTTTTATATAACTAATATAATACATGTTTCATCCAAGGTGTTAAATTATTGTTTATGATATTGAACTTCACCATTTTTATTAATTTTTATCTCTTTTGCTGGATTGTATGTTTTTAATGGCAAAGCATCTCAAAACCTAGTTGATAAAAAAGATGCTAAAATGGAATCTTGAATAGGAAGTGAGCTCTTAACAGGTTAGTGTGATACTCCAATACATTCCAGAGTAATTTGAGTAGAGAATAAAAAAGTATTTGCAAAGTCCCCTTGGGAGATTGGGGAGAAAGGAGGAAATACTAAACTCCCCATTTGGAAATTCTGAATATTCTCACAAGCAGAGGGGTTGACAAATTCAATAGGCTGAGCCCTCGATCTTGGGGTACACTCCTATGAAACTTATTCCTGCAAAGGAAAAGCTAGACCTACTTATGATTATGCCTAAGAGTCACCTCCCAGAGAACTTCTTTTGTTGATCAAATATGTCCTTCTCTAAGGAGGTACACCTTCTCTAAGCAGGTGTACTTTCTGCCCTCTATGTGGGATATGGCTCCCAGGGGTGTAAATCTCCCTGGCAACATGGGACTTGACTCCCAGAGATGAGCTGGGGCCTGGCAGCATGAGATTGAGAAATCCTTCTTAACCAAAAGGGGAAAAAGAGAAATGAAACAAAATAAAATTTCAATGGCTGAGAAATTCAGACTTGAGAGGTTATCCTGGAGGTTATTCTTTTGCATTATATAGATATTCCTATTTGGTTTATGGTGTATTGAAGTGGCTGGAGGGAAGTACCTGAAATTGTTAAACTTTATTCTAGTAGCTTCGATTCTTGAAGATGATTGCATTATTACAATCATTTACAATATGACCGTGTGATGATGAAAAAATGGGGCAGATGCTCCCTTTATGCAAGGAATGGACAGATAAGTAAAAAATAAAGGCAAAAATATCATTGAATAATAGGGGGGATAAGGGGTTAAAAATTGGGTAAATTGCAATACTAGTGGTCAATGAGAGGGAGGGAAATGGGGTATGGGATATATGGGTTTTTTCTTTTGTTTTTTTATTTCTTTTTCTGGAGTAGTTCAGATGTTCTAAAAATGCTCATAATGATGACTATACAACTATGTGATGATATTGGGAGCCATTGATTGCATACTTTGAATGGACTGTATGGTGCATGAAGATATCTCAGTAAAAGTAGTTAAAAAAAAAGATGTTAAAGCAGAAAGAGGCCGTAGAAACTGTGGTGGGTTGAAGCTGTTCATACCCCAGAAAAGCATGTTCTTAATTTGAAACCATTCCTGTGGGTATGAACCCATTATAAGTATTTTGATGAGGTTACTTCAATTAAGGTGTATCTTATCTCAATCAGGTTGGGCCCTAATCCTATTACTGGAGTCCTTTGTAAGTGGAATGAAATTTAGACCCAGAGAGAGAAAGCTGGATGGAACAGCCAACATCAACGAAGCATTAACGGAACCCAAAAGGAAAAGAAGAGACCAGGAGATGCTGCCAAGTGCCCTGCCATGTGACAAGCTAAGGGCCAAGGATCACCAGCAGCCAGTCCCAGAACACAACAGTCTTTGGAAAGGAAGCACTGCCTTGATTACGTTGTGATTTGGACTTTTTCCCAACCTCAAACTTGAGCAAATAAATTCCCATTATTTAACCCGAATCATTTCATGGTATTTGCTTAGGCAAGCTAGGAAACTAAAACAGAAACTATCTTATTACAACTTCCAATTATATACAAGAGGAAAGAGTGAGCATAAGAGAGGAGGGAGGCACTATTTAAATTCAATTTCTGGAACCAGAGTTGGGTTCAAATCCTGGTTCTACTACTTCCTAGCCACGTGAATTTATAAGTACATTCTTAGCTTCAGTTCTATTATGTGAGAAAAGGGCCAATAATGTTAAATACCTGTTTCAGTTTACTAAAGCTGCCAGAATACAATATACCAGAAATGGATTGGCTTTTATAAAGGGGATTTATTAAGTTACAGTTCTGAGGCTATGAGAATGTCCAAATTAAGGTATCAACAAGAGGAGACCTTCACTCAAGGATGGCCGATCATGTCCAGGGTTTCTCTGTCACATGGAAAGGCACATGTAGATGTCTGCTGGCCCTTTGCTCCAGGTTTCATTGCTCTCAGTTCCAGGTTCCAGTGATCTCCTCTCTGGACTTCTGTCTGTCTCCAAACATCTTCAAATGTCTATGTCTGCTCTCTCTTTTTTTTTTTTTTTTAATTTTTTTTAATTAAAAAAATTAACAAACAAAACATTTAGATATCATTCCATTCTACATATACAATCAGTAATTCTTAATATCATCACATAGTTGCATATTCATCATTTCTTAGTACATTTGCATCGATTTAGAAAAAGAAATAAAAAGACAACAGAAAAAGAAATAAAATGATAAGAGAAAAAAAAGACTATACATACCATACCCCTTACCCCTCGCTTTCATTTACCACTATTTCAAACTGAATTTATTTTAACATTTGTTCCCCCTATTATTTATTTTTATTCCATATGTTCTACTCTACTGTTGATAAAGTAGCTAAAAGGAGCATCAAACATAAGGTTTTCACATTCACAGAGTCTCATTGTGAAAGCTGTATCATTGTTCAATCATCATCAAGAAACATGGCTACTGGAACACAGCTCTACATTTTCAGGCAGTTCCCTCCAGCCTCTCCACTACATCTTGAACAACAAGGTGATATCTACTTAATGCAGAAGAATAACCTCCAGGATAACCTCTCGACTCTGTTTGGAATCTCTCAGCCATTGACACTTAGTCTCATTTCACTCTTCCCCCTTTGGTTGAGAAGGTTCTCTCAATCCCTTGATGTTAATTCTCAGCTCATTCTAGGGTTTTTCTCAGTCCCTTGATGCTGAGTCTCAGCTCATTCCAGGATCTCTGTCCCACGTTGCCAGGAAGGTCCACACCCCTGGGAGTCATGTCCCATACAGAGAGGGGGAGGGTGGTGAGACTGCTCGTTGTGTTGGCTGGAGAGAGGGGCCATATCTGAGCAACAAAAGAGGCTCTCTTGGGGGTGACTCTTAGGCCTAAATTTTAAGTAGACTTGACCTATCCTTTGTGGGGTTAAGTTTCATGTGAACAAACCCCAAGACTGGGGGCTCAGCTTATAGCTTTGGTTGTCCACACTGCTTGTGAGAATATCAAGAATTCAACTTGGGGAAGTTGAATTTCTCCCCACTCTCACCATTTCCCGAAGGGGGCTTGCAAATACTTTTCCAGTCACTGATCAAATCACTCTGGGATTCATCGGGGGATCACTCTGGACAAACCAACAAAATCTCATGTGCTACCTGAGATTCCAAGTATGTCTGCTCTCTTAAAGGACTTCAGTAAACTAATTAAGACCCACCTTAAATAGGTAGGGTCACATCTCCATCTAATCAAAAGGTCCCACCCACAATTGGGTGGGTCACATAGCCATAGAAACAACCTGATCAAGAGGTCCCACCTAACAGTAGGTCTGCCCCCACAAGATTGGATTAGAAGAACATGGCTTTTCTGGGGTACATAACAGTTTCAAACCAGCACAGTTCCTAAAAGTGAGAGTATGTTGGCTCAATGATAAAACTCATTTTAAAGGCTTAGCAAACTTCCTATCATGTTGCAAGCACTAAATACATGTTACTTATCACAATAGATTAAATAGTTTGACCCCCAAATATCTAGTGGTTCATGACAGAGCCAGGAGGAAAAACCAAATTTTCTGACTTTCTTTGCAGTGATTTCATCAGTTTAAGGACCCATTTCTTCTGTAACAGGTATTAGGTGTCTCATAGTTCTCACACTGGCCTGGTCTCCAAATACCTAACCAGTAGCATATTTTCTCATATGAGGGCTCTTTGGTGGAGCTTTCAAAATAAATGGTAAACATTAAGAAGTGTTCTTTAGCAAATCCCAAACAATTTTTTGTGAATAGACAAATTCTTTTTCTCACACATAACATATGATATAATAATTTACATAAGTCTCCAGATACATTTTAAATCAAGTTTGTTGATAGTCACTTTAAATATCACCCCAGGCCACGGGGCTCGCCTTGGCTCCCTGGGCGGCGGGCGGGCTGGGTGACAGGCTCTGCTCGGAGCTCTCACTGCAGGGTACAGCCTGGTGCCACGCTGCCGCCCTTGCCGCGGTGCGCCTGCGACGGCCACCGCTGCCCTCTGTCCTGCAGTCACCGCCTGCTTCTCCGCCCCCTCCGGACCACAATTTCAACGAGTAAGCATATTCCTCAGTTCTGTGGTGTTCTTGGACACACATCTGTGAAGTTTTTGAAGAGCAGTGGCGATTATTGCAAGGCACAGCGCGACCTCTGTGCAGACAAGTGAACTGTAGAAACTCATTACTACGCTATCAAGAAACTCCCATAAGAGTGGTTAACCTGGTCACAGAAGTGTTCAACTGAAATCCGCAGATCCATTTACAAGAGTTCTGAGCTGGATGGGATAAACCTCAGTGCACTTTATATTGTTTCAGTGTCACCGGATTGAAGAATCACTGCTTCTTGTTAGGAGGTTCAATTCATTTCCCATTCCTCCCAACTTCATCCCAAAGCACTGAGAATTCCAAGTGAAGTATATCGAAGTAGGCTTTTCTTACATCATTTCTGTATTCATTTTTTAAGTTCTTTCAGAACCCTATTGAGTGTGTTTTGACTAAATTAACATGGCTCCAATGAACTGCCCAGCTCCTATGGAAGTCATATGCAGGAACATGAGATTTCTTATTACGCAAAATCCAACAATACAGCCTTAAGTAAATTTATAGAGGAACTTAAGAAGGATGGAGTCATGAGAATAGTAAGAGTACGTGAAGCAGCTTACCACTCTGCTCCTGTGGAGATGGAAGGCATCCATGTTCTTGATTAACCTTTTGAAGATGGTGCACCACCATCCAATCAGATTGTTGCTGCTTGGTTAAGTCCTGTAAAAATTAAGTGTCATGAGGAACTGGCTGCTGCATTACTGTTCATTGTGTTGCAGTTCTTGGCAGAGCTCCAGTTTCACTATATTACAAGTTTGACAGAATTGCAATCTCTGTGTTTGGGTTACAGTCAGTCTATTTGGACACTTAGCAAAAGATTCTTTCTGGTCAGCATTTAAAATGGGTATGTCATTTGTAACAATTGACCTTTCCTGAAATCATGCAATATCGAGTTAAGTGTTCTTTCAATCTGTTCCCATGCCAGAATCTTATCAATGTATAGGAAATTTAGAGAGATTTAGGTGACAAAATACTCAACACATTTGTATATTTTTAGTATCATATAGAACTTAAAATCCCAGGAATTATGAACACTCTAGACCTTATGGAGCTTATTCTTTCAGCACTTCAAACATTGAAACTAGGGCCTACATGGTTATTTGCTGTTCACTTTATGTTTACATCTCCCACTTTCCTATCAGTACATGTCAGCTTTGTGCAACCATTGAATTTTGTTGGATTTTTACCAAGTCTTACAGTAAAAATCTGTCTATAAATCTCATTTTGTGGCTCTAGAGAAAACCTTCATTTTCAAAATCTACGTTGCACAGAAGCACATCTTAATGTCTCCAGACAAAAAAGCGTTACAGTTAATGTTTGCACTTTGGAGTACAGTTTAACCTGGAGGTTCTGAAAAATGAATGGGAGGGGGCTATTAAATATTTTTAGTAAAATCTTGCTTTTGTCTCATGAAGAACATGTAGAATATACTCTTTTTGTTTTTGTTTTTGCGTGGGCAGGCTCTGGGAATTGAACCTGGGTCTTAGGCATGGCAGGTGAGAATTCTGCCACTGAGCCACCATTGCACCGCCCAGAATATACTCTTTGATTTAGTTAATATTTTAAAAAAATGTTAGAGATGCTTTGTTATCATAGCTACAATAATTCTTAATCATCAAATTTCTGAAATTCTTGTAATTTTTTCCATATCTATTGAAAGTTGTTTGTCAATTATTATTTTTGTTTGAAGTGTGATTTTTCCCTTCTTTTCCCAGCCTCTCTTGCACAAAGAAGTAGATTTCTGCTGATCATTCACCAGACATCTAATATTTTATATGCCTTTTGAGCTGTGTGACAATATTTGGATACCTGATAATTTGTTTTATTATTTAATTGATAAAATGATGATGTGTATTAATGTTAATTCAACCATATATTTATACTGTCTGGGAATGTGTGGTTATAGTGCTGTGAAAGAAATAATTTGTCAGTGTTCACCAGCTCGTAAAAACTCAGTGTGAGAGCTTAAACATTTAAATAAATAAAGAAATGCATTTTTTAAAAAGATCACTCAAAATGCTTGGTTGCATCCTCTCAATGGTATTGTGCTTATAAAATTTTGAGCATTTGTGAGTGCTTGCTAAAATCATGACCAATTATTTGAGCCCATACTCATTGTAAATAGAGTGAAAAAAAATGATCTTCTCGTTGTCCATAGAATTTCTTATTGCTGAAATGCATGCTTTTCAATCAATTGTTCAGGATTTTCAATAATCTGAAGAAACCAGAGAAAACTTTACTATGGCAGTGATGTAGATCTCTTCAGCTTTACATAAAACATTCCGTTCATTGTCATGTCTGACATCTGTTTCCTTATCTGCTTACAATATCTTCTATCATGGTTTCCAGACATTACTTCATTTCCTACTATACTCATTAGAAACGGATTGATTTTATTATATATATATGGGTGAGAAAAATTATAATATATATGATCAATGTCTATGGATATTTCCAACTTTGAGGCTATGTTCCATTTTTGTTGACTCTAATAATAATTTTAGAATTAGATCAATGTATAGCAGGAACTTGAACCCCTGTTTAAAGAGCAGCATATATTATTTGTACAGGTTGAGGATTTCATGAATCTATTTTTATATTTGACAGTGTCATGCAAAGAAATTTTCTACTGTGCTCTGCACAATTTTGAGTATATAGTTGTGTGTGTGTGTTTGACAGAGTGATAGGCACACGTGCAAAGAATTGTTTAAAACCAGGACTCAGAAACAATACTCCTAAATTTCCAAACTTGAACTCCCAGAAAGTAATCAAGAATTAATTATTTTCAGTTTTTTTTTCTTTAGCAAAAATTGGTCTAATGTAAGTCTTTGAGTGGGAAGCAAAACTGCTTCTCCAGGCTGCCAATTCCATTCCTAAGACCAATTGATTCTCATCTACATGCTGGTGTTCCTAGTTCAGGCTCTCTTGTTGGATATAATTTTGGGAAGGATAGGGTGTTGTGGGTAACTATGTTCACAGTTGAAAATAGTCCACCACTATCGTTATTGGTTAAGATGCTCTTGATTTAAAGTAAGCAGCTCAAGCCATATAATCATGAATTATTCAGTAAGAAGAATACTGGAGGTGGGCAGTCTCAGTGTAGGTATGGTAGATCAACAATGTCATAAGGAATCACAGTTTTTCTCTTCCTTTTGTTCTCCCAAACTCAGTGGACCAGCATTGTCTTTCCTCATTGTCACAGAAAATCTGCTCAGTTTCAAGCATCACTTCTTTACATGAGAATGTCTCTAGCAGGAAGGTGGGGGCAGAGGTAAAAGGGACCTTTCTGCTGAGTATCTTTCCTGTGTCAGGGAGGAAAGTCTCTCACTGAAACTTCAGCTGTCCTTCCCTTATGTCTCATTGACCAGATCTGTGTCATCCTCTTACCATGAGATCAATCAATGGCAAAGAGGACCAATGACTTGGACCAATAACAGTTCATCCTATGAGCTGGATACACTGCAACCAATGAAACAAAAGAAAAAGAGGTAATGCGTGATGGGGAAGTAATCAACAATGTGTGCTACATTTAGAAGTTAGTGTCTACAAATCAGTTCAGAGAACAGGTTCTAATATGAGGTTGATCATTGGCATCTCACAGCAAGGCCCACTAAGAGATCAGTCATGATCAGAGATCCTGGTGATCAGAGATCTAGGTTAATCAATAACTTGGAGGATAAGAGGTGCGAAAAAGCAATAACTATTACTATTTTAGTTACGGTGGTAAAAATGTATCCTATTTAAAGACCACTGTTTGTGCACAGATTAGATGGGTTTAGGAAAACTTTCATTATTTCAGGCCTGTAAATGGTGCTAGTTAATAAATAGATTCTAGTTAATAAATAAAATTACCTAGGAGTTTCAGTAGATGTGGCTCTGCATCACATGAGCCTTAGAAATCCCAAGTCGCCATGGGGTACATGAAGAGCGTTAATGTGAAAAATGGAATGAACAGAAAGGTATTTGTAATCTGAATGATAAAAAAGCTTAGAGACATTTAGTGACCTATAGAGTTTGAAGTAACAATATGTAAAAGAAACGCACCTGTCCTGACCACTTTGGTGGTCTGAAATGGTGAGTGGGGAGTAGTTGTGTATGAGTAGAAATCTTAAGAAAGAAATAAACAAACTTGTGCTTGTCTCTATCCAGTGGCTTTTAACCTTCTTGGTTCAAGGGCCTCATTGAGAATCTGAATAAGGTTATGGAATGCTTCCCAGAGAGACTTACATTTGCATAGTTACATGCTGTTTTGCATATTAATAACTTTTCTCTAATGTTCTTGGTGCTATTAGAAAAACTGAAGTAGCATAACTAATAGCTAACAGTAGATATAATTAATTGAGCCTTTACCAGTTTAACAGGCTCCACCCAGATCTACTGAACCAGAAGCTTCAGGGGTTCAAAAATACACAATTTTATAACATACCTTCATTGTTTCTGATGAAATCAATTGCATTCCTTCTCCTCGGTCAGAGAAGCAAGGGCTTTAGAGTCAGACAAACTTGAGCTAAAAGTCACAACTTTACACTAACTGAGCTAGTCACTTAAAATCTCTGAGCCTTAGTTACCTCACCTATCAAATGGGAGGGTTAACCGTCCTTACAAGAGGGTGGTCAAGATAAAATGAGAATCTATGACAGCATCTAAGCACAATCCTTAGTATAAAGTAAGCTCTATTAACAGTATCTATTCTTGATAGGAGGAACTCATAAAGGGCCTGATATGCTTGCACTGAGGATATTTTTCAAAATTAAATAATTATTTGAGCTAAGAAATTCATGGCTATAGTATTTACATTTAATGTCAAAAACAGAAATTATGATCCCAAAACAAAGATAAAATAAGCAATGGCATGAGCTAGAGATATATTTTATTTGAGCTACATAATGCACACATATTAGCAATGCAAAGCTTCGGAAAATAAAGCTCACTGACTCTTAAATCCCACAAATCTAAACTTTAACCCTAATTTTGCAAGTTTTTGGTTTCCAATTTCTAAAGCTTTTTAAATGATCATGTCAATACAGTAAATTCTTTGTTGCCTGAAAAGAGATTAGGTTTTTGTACTCTCAAGTGGCCAGAATGGTTCTGAATTAGGTAAAGAATAAAAGAAACCATGGATTATATCTAGTACAAACAAAACCGAGTCTTTAAGCGTGGTATGATAAATACTAGAGGGGAAAGATCTGAATATTACTCTGATTGCGTTGTTTAATAGAAATCAAAATACTCTGCAAATGCCAGCTCTAAAAGGGGCAAAAGATGGGGAGCCTGGGTTCAGCACAGGACAGTAGAGACATGGGGGAATGGAAAAGGAATGAGCGTTGCCAACAAAAGGGGAAGCAGTGATACCTGCTGGCATTTTAAGGGTAATTTTAAGTAATTTTGTATGGTTCAGTGATTTACTTGGGAGATTTTCTTTTGTATTTATTTTAATGCATCTCTGATCCATCCAAGTACCCAAGGGGTGGGTCAGGAGCATCAGTAGCAACACTGGAGTATCCAGAAATGGAATCAGATCAATAAGAGAGCTTAGTGACATTTAGCAACCCATGAGGCCACTATTGCTTCTTAGAGAAACAACATATAAAATAAATATGTGCACTGAGCTCATGAATACTTTTCAAAATAGAGAGTGGGAAGCAGTGGCTGTGAGACTGCACCTCATAAAGAACAGAGCCATCTTATATTTGCCTCTTTTCTGTGGCCTTTACACTTTTAGATCATGGACCTCATTGCAAATCTGAAAAAGATTATGTATACTCTTTCTAGAGAAATAGTTTACATTTACATATAAGCCCAGTGTTCTGTGCATTGATCACCCATTCTCTTTGTTCTCAGCCATGTAGGGAAAAATGGGTGCTGATAGCTAATTATTAATTAAGCTAATAGCTAATACCTACCAGTAATCAAATTCTTACTAGGTTAAAGATACTATACTAATGCCTTTATATGCATTATTTACTTTAATGCTCACCTCAACCATATGAAGTAATTGCTATTATTGACCCCATCTTATAGATGAGAAAACTGAGGCTTAGGAAGGTTAAGCTCTATAGCTAGCAAGAAATCAAACAGGTTTGTTTAGCACCAGAATATGCAATTTTTTTAGGCATTTAAAATTCCATATTCCAACCTGGGCTTTAAAAGATTTGTGAACCCTCTGGATTTATACATTATGTTGTATGCGTGTGTGCAATATTGTTTTTCTGGGGTTCCATAGCTTCTATCAGTTTCCCTTAAAAGATCCCAACTAAATCAGTGCAGAGTACAATAAAACAGTAAAGAGTCCATCATCTTATTTTGCCAGGTTTTAGCTCTGGATTAAGTTAGGCCATCACAGACTCATATGCCCAACCATATCCGCCATCTTCCCTCCACTTTTCTCACCTCAGAGAACTGCTGTTAGTGAGTTGTTTTTGGCATCATGTCCTAGTCTTGAGTTGAAGGAAACTACCAAAAATGGCTATACAAAACTGCTACTATGTTTAGTTTAGGGATATTTTTTATTGTATTTCCTAGTGTATCTTTCAGTGTCACCTAGCTGAAACTCCAAGCAATAAATCACTTTTAGAAGAATGAAAATACTTGTTATTTTTCTTATGTATAATAAAGAATGTAATGTGTTTCTCTTTACACAGAACCCTAAAATCTCAGACTCAAATTTGTAATCCAACTTTAATATCTATGTGGAGAGATTTGGTCTGCATATTTGCATTTTAACTCTCCTTCTTCCAAATCATAGCCATATATTCCAATTGAAAATCTCCCTGCATCCCTTCCATATATTCTTGAAAATCATCTGAAATTCTTTGCAGAAGAAAGAGGAATATAAATTAAAATTTTAGCTTTTCCTCCCTCTTCCTTTTCTACTACCCATTCCTAATGAGAGGCAGAACTTTGAAATCTTGGAGAAACTTGTATTTTAACATCTTAACCTTTATAGATACAAGAATATGACCTCCAGTTTGGGGAATAGAGTAGACCAAAATCTCACACAAACCTTCAATGACAAGCATTCTTCTTATGGATTACTTAATTCAATAGAGGAGTAGACCTTCCTTCCCCCTTCTCCAAAAAATATTTGTGTCAGGCAAAAATGGATTCCTTTCATTTACAGTGGGGTTTTAAAAGAAGTAGCTATAGCGTAGCTATTTTATGTTGTGAATCAAGTGAAAGTCATATGGTTTAAATTCCTGCTTTGAAGGGGCAAAGTTTACCTCAGGTTCAAGTTGTGTATCCTCAAGTACATGAATTTGAAGTCTATTCCAGCCCAAACCAGCACAGATGTTGACCAATAGTGGTATCTCCCAGAGTCAATAGTCTCAAGAAAGAATTTTTGATGTTATTAAGCAATTACAATAAGTAATTGGTGAAGAGTGTAAACCTTGCTACCATATAGCATAACTCTTGAAAATATTTTAAAGCAGGGTAAACTAATTGTAAACTTTTCTGAGGGATTATAAAAATTCAGGAAGAACCTCAAGATATTTTCTTTGGCTGCCTGGTCTGAAAACATAAACCCAGTTAATCTTATCCAAAGCCTTGGTTTTAATTACCGCCTGCATATCAAGAGAACTCCCAAATTTTTATCTCTAGTGAATATTTTCTTCTACTTATGGACACCTGCCGTCTCTACTCTCTGGCCCCATGTGGTGGTGGCAGCATTGATTTTAGAGAAGTTCATTCATCTATCTCTTCCCCACATTACAATTTGTCTTCATTAAAACCTCAGAAGATACTAGGTTTGAGTCATTTAGGCAGATTATGATCTCCTTACAGGAATACTCTTAAAGTCTTCTTTATAGTGAAATTTCAAGTTTCTTCATAGCCCTCAGATTTCTCCCTAATCAGATTGATGTTTTCTGGAAGGCCTTTAAGAAAAAAAATTATTTTCTTCAAGAAACAAAAAAGCTTCAAGGCACAATATATAAATATCTGGCTACAATAATGGCCTAATGGAATCTTGTTCATTCTGAAATGTAGTTGGTTAACTAATAAACTTATGATTTCAGAATCTATTTGCTAGAATGGGAGGGATGGAGGGAGCCTAAAAAGCCATTGTATAGGAGACAGTGAGCAAAGTGGGGGAAATAAGAGAGGCCGGAAATATCAGATAGAAGCTCTATTATTTTATCTTTTTGCCTGGGGTGTTCTAGTTTGCTAGTTGCCAGAATGCAACACACCAGAGACGGATTGGCTTTTAATAAAAGGGGATTTATCTTGTTGGTTCTTCAGAGGAAAGGCAGCTAACTTTCCACTGAGGTTCTTTCTTACGTGGAAGGCACAAGATGTTCTCTGCTGGTCATCTCTCCAGGCCCCTGGGTTCCAACAACTTTCCCAGGGGTAACTTCTTTCTGCATCTCCAAAGACCTGGGCTGAGCTGCTAGTGTTGAGATGAGGAATGCTGAGCTGCTTAGCAGTGCTATGTTGCAATCTCTCATTTAAGCACCAGCCAATTAAGTCAAACATCACTCA
Organism: Tamandua tetradactyla; assembly: GCF_023851605.1. Taxonomy (NCBI): domain Eukaryota; kingdom Metazoa; phylum Chordata; class Mammalia; order Pilosa; family Myrmecophagidae; genus Tamandua; species Tamandua tetradactyla. The sequence goes on along the minus strand of NC_135329.1, from coordinate 127,951,359 downwards.
TTGCAGCAGACATGCCTCCTAGCCCACTGCAGATGTAATTGGCAACAGATGAGGTTCATGTACCGTTGGCTTATGTCCGCAGCAACAAGACTAGGTATGCTCACCTGGCCAAGTTGACAACTGAATCTAACTAACACATGGGGTAAGACATATTTATTTTCAACTGGACGTGGGCCAAAATACCCTGGTGAGTGCTTTTGCACATGTAGCTAAGTGATGGTGGTGATAAGCTATGGGCCAACTTGACCTTGCTTTGAGTGATGGACCAAGTACTGGGTGACCTTTTCCTACAACCACCGCAGTGCTTCTTATGAAGAACTTGATTCCCAGAAAATTCCATGAATTGGGGTACCAGCGTATTTTATATCTTTACACACTAGATAAGGAGATGGGGAACACCAAGAGTATAATAGCCTCATTTTCCAAAACATGGCGGTTTCTCAATAATCAGGAATTTTAATATAAGAGTCATCTCAAAGGAAATGGGTGGTTTGATAATGATTTGTTATCAACTTTGAAGAACAGTTAGAGACACATTCTGCCATTATCAGAAGACACATACCCTCTAGGCAGCAGGAGAGGTAAATCTATTGAGTCACACGTTCAATTCAATGGAAAATAATCGAATTTGGATTTTACTAAGATCTCCTAGAATGCTTTTTACTACTCTTAAATTTGTAACTCTAGAGCTTCTGACTATAGCATTCCCCTTCAGTTTTTTTTTTTGCTAGATTCCAGAAGAATCCCTGACTTTTGAGTTTAGGGAAAAGTTGACTTACTCTGAGTGGGTAGAAACTGATTATTGCTGATAAATATTTTTTAGGTGACTTATTTAAAAAATTTTTAGAAGTTAAAAAAAAATTTTAGAGCACATTATTTTGAAAAACATGGAGAACCAAGACCCTGACAGACAAACAAGCAGGCAAATGGAAGGGAACAAACACAATCATCTGATATTTTCATTTGGAAACAGGTCACTCATGGCAATCAGTATTTGGAAGTATAACTTAATTTACCATCATAACAGAGAAAGGAAATAAAGCTCTGGTACTTTTCAAAGAATTTCACCAACAACAAAATTTCACCAACAACATTAATATTTATAAATTTTAATTACGTTTAAGTATTCTATTTTTTCTTTCATACACAAATGACCAGGAAACTGTTTCTTGTATTTGATGATTTTTAAAAATTCAAAAAAAAAATTCAAAAAGCTTTTAACAAAAGTGAAAACCTAAGTTAAACCACAGACTATAGTTAATAGCACAGTTATAAAAATGTGTTTTCTTCAATTGTAACAAATGTTCCACACCAACGCAAGGTATTAATAATAGGGTGGTATCGGGAATCCTGTATTTTATGCATGATTGTTCTGTAAACCCACAACTTCTCTAATAAAGAAAAAAAGGCTTTCACATAATCTTATCTTATTATCAAAGATTTTGTGTATGGGAAAGTATTATCCTTATTTTGTGATAATAATAATAAAAATATTAATATATTTACATAACATTAAAAAGAATTCTGTTCTGAAAACAAGCCTTGGAGGTATATTTCTCCATATTATAGATGAATAATATAAAACAGGGTAAAGATGTGGAACCCTCAATTTCTGACCATAAAACTTTGGAAAGAATAAGTCACTTGCCAAGTATAGGAAAAGTGATATTCTAATCCTGGGCTTCTGGATTCCAACTTGTCATCCCTTTAGGCTCCTCAGCCTTTGAACATTTATCCTTTTGGAGCAGGAGGGAGTCTCCACGTTATGGATCACAGCCTTCTCTCTCTAGAAACTTGATACTCAACTTTTGAGGCTCCCTTTAAGCTACAGTGAAGGTGGAAAAACCCTTCATCCAATGCTGAGATGAAGAAGTTACAGAGGTTCTAGCAGAACCATCCACTATGCAGCACAAGATGGGGTGGTACGAGCTGCACTGTCTGTGCCCATTGGAGGGGCAGGGGCAGTAATGTCTGAGGCCTGTTCAGTGGCATGTTGTTCCTGGCTGGTTCTTGGATCTTTCTGGAGAAGATATGAACTATTTAATATTCTTTAATAAATTCAATTTCTGCTTAAACTTATTAAGGTTGGTTTTGGTTATTTGCAAGTAGAAACTTTGACTGGTACTCAGGGCTAAAGCTTACTTTACTGGAGTGACTTAGCCCCCAAGCCAAAGCGTTCCTTAATGGATACTTCTTGGTCACTTTTAAGGTTTGCTCAATCTCAATTTTAGCATTCACTCTCATTATCTGTACATGTTTAGCCAAGCTATTGCCTCTAGTTTGCAATGTAGATAAAAGGGGATGCATCTTTAGTTATAAAAGTGCTGCTGTTGTTGAGCTAACTCATGTACTCCACAAATATAGTATCAGTATATGAGGAATGGAGGGAAAGACAGACATAAGCAGAAAGCAGATTTGGGGTAATATGGCTGAAGATCTTACATATTTACTCATTATTTAATGAATACTTATTGAGTGCCTATTATGTGTCAAGTAGATTTCAGATGCCAAGAATAGGACAGTGAAGAAGACAATCTCTACCTTCAAGAAGCTTACAGTCTAAGGTGGCAGACAAACAAAGAGAGGTAATTTTAATATGTTGCATTTAGCAATATAATAGAATATTAAGCTAGTGTTGTCGTAATAAATGGGATGGGGCACCTAACTCAGAAATTTTTGACTGGAGAGAGGGCAGAGAAAATTTCCTGAGATGGTGACTGCTCGGCCAGGAAATGAAAATGAATCATATTTAGCCATGAGAAGGGGGGTGAACGTGTAGCAGAAAGGCGGTGTTCTGTACAGAAAAATATAACCACATAAGACAAAGAGGCAAGAGGATGGTTAGTGGGAGAGAGGGAAGGAAAGAAAGATGAAATGAGGTTGGATTGATAAGCAGTGCTTGGATGGTTAAACGGCCTTTGAATAAGGGAAATAAGTTTTGAATTTAACCTGAAGGTAAAGCTGAGCTGTTGAAAGATTTTAACTGGGGTATAATAGTCTTAAGATCATGATCATCACCCTTATAATCGAAGACACTGATGCTTATTGATGCTGTCTTTGTGCCAGACAGTACTTGGTACCTAGCATCTTATGTCATTTAGTCTTCACAACAAATATTACTTTCATTTTACAGATAAGGAGGTTAAATAATATTATTTGTTTATTGTTATTTATTAAATATTTATTAATATTATTTAGAGAGGTTAAATACTAAATAATGACAACGCTAGAACTGGCATTTTATCTTGGATAGCTTTTGGTGATATGATGGCATTTATGCTATAATAAGATCCCTCTGGCTAAAGTGTTGAGAATGAAATACAGAGGAGTGAGTCTGAAGGAAGGGGGACCAGTTAGATGGTTTTATATTCTGAGTAAACGAAGATGGTGAGCTGAAGGAGAATGATAGTAGTAGGAGTAAAGAGAAATAAAATAATTTGAGCAATTTTTGAAAAAATTAGAATCCATAGAAACTGCTGATTAATTGATATGAATGATGAAGAAGAGGAAAGAGGCAAGGGAAAAATCATGGTATCTAACTTCGGTGGAGAGCAGGAGGAGAGGCAGGTTTGAAGAGTGGTTTCTGTTTTAGACATATTGGTTTTGACCACCTGTGGGTTATTTAGGAAGAGATGATGAGTCAGACATATAAATCTAGAGTTCAGGAATGAGATCGGGGCTAGAGGGCTAGAAATAGAGATTTGGAAGTCATGAGCACAGAACACAGAAATAAAAGCTGAAGTCATGGGGATTGATGAGGTCACCTAGGGAGAGTGTATAGAAATGAACTTGAACCATGTTTCTCAAAGTGTGGTCCAGGGACCCATTGGGTTCCTAAGACCTTTTGGCGGTCCACAAGGTCAACACTACTTCTATACACAATCCTTAGATGTCATTTGCCTTTTCCGCTCCCATTCCCACACGCATGTACAGTGTGCACGTGGTGTATAATGATATCACTGATTTGAAGGCTAACTGGAATATGTACTTCCATATTCCTGTGTTTTAAGTATTCTTAATTTTAATTTCTAATATGGAAAATATGCTTTTTGGGGTTTTCAAAAATTTTGAAAAGTGTAAAGGAGTCATGATGCCATCAAGTTTGAGAACTAGTGTGTTAGAGAATTTAGCCCTGATCATAACAGGCAAGGGTGATCATTGAAGATTTAAGGGCAGAGAAAACACGAGAGTCATTAAAAGAAAGTTGTTCTGATGGCAACCTTAAGGATACATTAAGTTGGGGATAACTTGAAGTTGCAGAGGCTATTTAGTTGATAATTTCAATTAAGGTATGAAATTACTAGGGGTTGGATATGAAAATAACTGGAAATGATAATGGACAACACAAAAGAAAAGTAAATGTGACTTGATTATTGACTATATTATTGAATATAGAGGTACTATTGAAGAATTGAAAGAGTAAAATGTAATAAGTTAGAACAATGTATTGTAAAAAGATAAAATAATTTTAATAACATATTTTGTTATATTATATAATCCAATGTATGAAAATATTATTTCAACATGCTAATTAATATGAAAAATTAATGAGATATTTTAAATTCCTTTTTTTGGTACTAAGTATCTGAAATCTAATGCATTGTAGATTTCATTAGTAGCACATACTAATTCAGACTAGTCATATTACAAGTACTCAATGGCCATAATTGGCCATTGGTTATCATCTTCAACAAAGCAGCTTTAGACTGCTCTTTTATCTTGGCAAGGTCATTAGAACTATGGCTTTTTTTTTCTTTTTTCTAGTCTAGGCTTGATAATAACTCCACCTTTTCTGATCTATTTTACCAGGAAGGGATAGATTTGTACTGAGTCATCTAACTTTCTTACTTCCTTGTAATCTTACTCTGGAATGGTATAAGGGTCCATTCTGGAAGCGATCCAAGCATTGGTGGTTTGCTTACTTGGAACTGAATTTCTGACCTATCATTTATGGGTAGGGACTATTTTGCATACAGCTAATCATACCAGCACACTGACATTGGTCAATAGCAGGGAAAATAGACAAAGTTTGACTTATGTTGGAAAGACCATATAAATAGTATTAAAAGGATATGAAAATCAGAAAAAGGTGTAGTTATTTTAGAAGGTGATGAAATAGATATTGCAAGTACAGAAAATAGACTTAAAGTTTTGGCAGTGACAACTGAGTTAAAACACGATATCCTCTCATTTACATGTCTGCAGAGAGGTCATTATAATTCATCCTTACGAGACCTAGTTGTTCCATGAGGTAGACACACTGTGGGTACATGTAGAAATCTTAATTGTGGTCATAAAACTTACAACTATTTCCATGGAATGGAAATGAATTAAAAACAAAAACAATATATGTGAAACCAAGATGATCCTCTATGGAAATTTCTGGGATGGAGGAATGAGATGAATGGAAATGAGTGCATGACACTTCTTCAGGGAGAATGGTAAGCTCAGGGAAGGAAAAATACAACAAAATAAGAAAAGATTAGACCTTGATAGTGCATAGCAAATTATCATAGTATGCCTCCTCACCATATGCTCATTCCATGATGAAATCATTTTCCAAGATGAAATGAGAAATTAAGATGCATGGCATTGGAGATTCTGGAAAGAATAATAAAATAAACCTGTATGATAAAAAGTTCCAAACAACTGCACTCAACAAATAGTCATTTTCAATGTTTAGTTATTACACACTTTTGTTTCATTAATTTGTAATGGTGTGTTGGGCAAATCTATCAATCTTTATATTTTAAAGTCCCTAAACCTGTTTCCTTTCCTTTTATGAGGTTTACTCACCAAAAGTTTATTTTATTGGTGGTTATGAATCCTTCAATTATTTGTTATTGCTGTTTTCTTTTGATTATGAGAATCCAGGAGACATGATGTAATGTTGCTATGGCAATGAATATGTACAAATAGATGGTTAAGGGTGGGGAGAAGGTTACATCTTGAAAACACATTTTGCACATAAATTTATTTCTAATGAATTAAAAAATCTTACAGGTAAAACTTTTCTTCTGGTATTTGCAAAAACTATCAAAGAAAAATATGCTATATCACATCTTGAACAGTACATTTCTATTGCCTCTCAAATGGTAGGAGCAACTCAGTATGTTCCAAGGAATATTTTCTTAATAGCTTATTTTAAAAGACATAGGATTAAGACTGGATTGATTTCCATATATGTATTTGTATGTGTGTGTGTAAATAAAATGTACTCTTTTAAGTAAAAGTTGGGACTTATTAACAGGCTGAAATTGCTTGACATGAAGGTGACATTAAGGCATCAAGCATATCAGAAATGTTTATACTTATTTGCCACTATAATTTGCCATTTGATACTGGTTAACTCTTATTTCAAAGTTTCAATAGAATTGACCTTGCAAGAAGAACATGCACTTGAGGATGGAGGTAATACTCCTACAAACTAAGTTCTTAGATTTTTGATGTAGTCACCTTTTTTGTGTGTGTGTCACAGAACTTTAAACAAAGAATTCAAAAGCCTGATTCCTTCATTGCATGGACATAGATTGGCAAGTTACTAGCCGCTCTTCTGGTTTTCTTACCCTGTGCTTAATTAAGGATAATGATCCTTGCCATCTAATGAGGATTCAATAGATCAACATTGTTCAACAGAGTTACAATATAAGCCTCATGAAATTTAAAATTTTCTAGTAGCAACATCAAAAAAGTAACAAAAAGAGGTGAAATTAATTTTAATAATATAACTTATTGAACCCAACATATCCAAAATATTACCCTTTCAACATGTTGCAATATAAAATTATTAATGATATATTTTACATTTTTCTTTTTGTACTAAGTCTTCCAAAAATCCTACATGTATTTTACACTTACAACTCATCACTTGAAATACAGTGACTACTGAATTGGACAATAAGCCATCTGACCAAGGGGAGAGCTTTGAATTTGTTTAGAATATTGAAGTTACTCAATAAAATACTGGACTTTAGGGGATAATAACTTTGCTTTCTGAAAAGACGAGAGCTTTCCAACTTGCAGAGACTGTTGATTACTTTATTTAAGAGACAAAAGAAATGTGTGGGAGCTAATCCTGACATTAAAACAATGACTTGCAATGTAACAATGCTTTCATATACATTATCCTTTTTTATTTCAACCAAAATTCTGGTTGAAAAATAGGGAGGATTTTCAGAAGTCCTATTTACTTTTCACATTTTTTTTTTTTTTTTTGCATGGGCAGGCATCAGGAATCGAAACCAGGTCTCCAGCATGGTAGACGAGAACTCTTGCCTGCTGAGCCACCGTAGCCCACCCTCCATTTACTTTTGAGGAGGCAGGCTCAGATAGCACAATAAATTCCAATTTTTATACTCCAATTGGTAGGCTCCAACCATAGATCACAATGTAAGGGTACAGTTACTGAATGGTAAGCAGGTCAAGCCCACCAAAATATAGTATATCCTCGCATTTTCTTGCCTTTTTTTTTTTTTTTTTTTTTTAACAAAAGCATCTGTTTTGTGGGTGTCTGGAAGGGCTCAGACTTGTCCCACAGCTCCAATTTTTTGTTTGTTTGGATCCAGGATAAAATGTGAAAAAAGTATTTTTATGCTTAGGAATCTTTTGATTCATTCAAGGTTGTGCTGGGGAGAGCCTCACGACTGTCACCCTCATGCCTTGAAATCTAACAACTTACCCACCTTCAATAATGTGGTCCTTTGATAGTTAAGTCAATTACATACATCATTTCACCACAGGCCCTTCAAAGCCCCAGAAGGAGTACTGGCTTCATTTAATGCAGAGTTAGGTGAAAAAGCAAGTAAAATCTCTTACTCTAAAGCAATTAATTTATATGACTAAATCAATTTCCAAGGAACCCCTGAAAGTAGTAATACCATGGGTAAGGAATTTTTGACTTTTTGTGTAGTTCAAGTTAAAATGAATCTAATTACAGACTACTGTACATACATTGAATTGAGGCTAATTTCTATTAGTCGGTAATGTTGCCCTTATATTTTCAGTCACAATCCACATGGGAAGCACGCTCATTTGATGTGTTTAAATCCCTAAGGCTTTAAAGAAGTTTCTAACATGCTGCCTTAAATAATCTTCTCCCTTCCCCTTCCCTTAATCCGTGTGTGTGATATTTTTTTGAGTTCCTTCAACTGGTGAAATGACAGCTGCAGAGATACCTTCCGTAGGGCAGGTTCTCCACCTCTAGATCTCGTTTACGCATTGTAGATGGCAGCATCAATTGGCGTAAGTGGTCCAGCTTTGGTCGCTATTCATTGAACGGATGTTTCTCGGAAGGCATCAGGTAAGAGATGAAGTTTGTTAAACCAAAGCTTGAGGTAGGTCCGTCAGGCCGTCGAGCAAATTGGCCGTTTACAGGGCTGAACAGAGAGGGCGCCCTTCCACAGACGCAGAACAGCCGGGACTTAGCGGTGGGACACGCCGGAGGTACACCATGGTTGGCAGCGGGAGTTGGTGAGGGGAAGGTGTGTTTGTCCCACGGGCTGCTCAGTTAGAAAATCTTCAAGCAGTGGACAGTAAATGAAAGTCTCAAGACCTGGACGGGTGGATATTCTGAGGGATACTATAGCGCGAACCATCAGAAAGCCCTTGCTGAGGGCTTTAGTTTTCCTGAAACACCTCACGTCCATCCGATGCCCGTCCCAGAGAATCCAGTTTTGGGGGCTCCGCTCAGCCTCCCCCCACGCTCTCTGTCCCAGCTCGCGGCGATCTCGCCGCCCCGTCACCCGGGTCCCCTTTACCCGCCTGCGGGGCAGCGACAGGCCCTGGCGGTTGCCAGAGCGCGGCAGGGGGCGGAGGCGCAGCAGGGGCGGGCTCTGTCCCTTCCACCCCCCAGCCCCGCTGCGGGGGACAGTGGCAGGAGCGCCGCGCACCGCCAGCCGCGGGGGGCGTGGGAGGGGGGAGGCAAAAGGAGGGGGCGCCCGCTCCGATTAGAGGCAACCGCACTCTGCTCAGGGGTGTCGGGGCTGCGCTCCCCTCCCGCGCCCGGGAACTTTAAAGCGGTCGGCACTGCGGGGGCCGCCCGGTTTGGCTCTGGGGCCCCGCAGCCCCAGCGCGCCTTCCCGGTGGCCATGACCCGGGCGCTGCGCTCCGCTCTCCTCCAGGTTCTTCTGCTGCTCGCAGCGACCGCCGCCTACTCTGCAGGTACTGCGGGTCCTCCTGCCCCAGCTCCTGCGAGGGTGCAAGTTGGCACCGTCCGCGGGTGGGCACGGAGACTAAGGGAGAGCGTGCTCGGGGCAAACTGATCTTCGGTGGGGCGGAGGGGGAAGTGCCAGGCGGTGAAGGAGGGCGGGAAAGGGCGCAGCGTGGGCACCTGACGCCTGGTGATCTTACAGGTAGACAGGTGTCTGGAGACAACCACCAGGAGGAGGGAGCTAGAGACAGAGACGTTGGGACATGGAGAGTAGGGATGAAGTAGGTGATGGAAATTTGGGGGCCAGTTTGCCACGGAGGGAGTCAGAGTGTGTTTGTGCGTGTACGCAGGCCTGGGAACTGGGCGGGAGGGGAGGACCGCAGGTGCACTTTGGGGACACTGTGCTGAGCCCGGAAGGCTGCGCAAAGTTGATGTTGGTGGTGGTGGTTTCAGGCTGAGTTTGGGAGGCGAGGGATACTCCAGAAACCTCTAGTGCCAAGCTATGGAGGCGGGAGTGGGATCTTAAATCTGCGTGATTTGCAGTGCACGGTGCTTTCGAGGTATGATCTTTACTGAGAGTTGCAGGAGGAAAAAAAAATCTGGCAAGCACCCCAACGTTTGTAACAGGTCTGTGCCTTGCTAGGCTAAATGAAGCCTTCAACCCAAGCTAGAAACGTTTCTTTATAATGTTTACTAGAATCTGGGGCAAAAGTATCTTTGGTAAAATTCTTGTGTTATGATTAAAAAATCCTTTAACTCTAAAACTATTCTCATAACAGTATTAGCCTGGGTTACCTAGACCAGAAACAAATACCTAACTACCTCAAGTCTTTAAATATGCCTATCAAGCATTTGTAGGTAAACCCCTGGCGTTTTCCCTTAGAGTTGTACTTTGTCCGAAGCTAATTTCCATGCATCTTTGTTCTCCTAAATGACAATCTGTTTGACATTAATAGCTGTATTTGAAGGTGGGTAGTATTCTCTTAGTGACGTCCAGGAGAACGCTTAAATAGAATAATTGCTGTCATTTACAAATATCACTGCTTCTGATGGCCTGAGAAAAGTACTATCTACAATATTCAAGTAAAATTTTGATTATTGGAAGGAATTGATAAACTATGGATGTTTAACATTCCATGTATCTTTGAAAAAGCACAGCCTTTTAAGACAGCAGAGTTGTCCAGAGAGTACTGACTTGGCTGTCAGTGAGATGATAAAATTAAATATTTTTGTTAAAAGGTAATAAATTCTTCAATGAGCAGGAAGCTGAATATGGGAGTCTTTATAAGAAATGGGTGAAACTCTGCAAACTTGGGACAATGAGAGTGCGCTTGACAATTTAACAAAATTTAACAATTAAATGTCTCGCAGATATCAGAGGTTGACTAGAGACCTATGAAAACTATCTTTGCAGGCTGTCTGTACAATCTTAATTTTTTTTTTATTTTGGGGAGCTAAGAACTTGGCTGCAGACGTTTTAAAAGCAGACCCTCAATTCTCTTTTATCTAGTTTGAAAGTTATATTTTGTTATGTGACAAAATCTTGAGAAAATTTTTAGAGATTCTGGCTATGGCAGCCTGAGAAAACATGCCCCACCATGTTCTTGAAAGGGCAATTTTTAATTTTTGAAATTGAAAGGTGCTAAAAAATTATATATCTATATGTGTAGATATATACACATGTATAGATAGATTATCTATTCAAATTTGTTTTCCTCAAAAATTGAAGGTTAAGAAAAATGCCTGGTATGGAGATAATGTATCAATATAATAGAGAAGTATTAATCAGAGTTGAGCTTTTACACAAACTTTTTAATGTCACATATAATTATGTTCAACTCTCTTTAAGAAACTTGTACTCTTCTGTGTTTCCCACAGAAATAATGTCAGTTGCTATCTAGATTTTGTATTAATATTTGTACAGATCTTTGACTATTAAGCAAAGGAATTTAAGGTGATTTTTTAAAATTGATTTTCTCATATGGTCCCCCAGGTTATTTATGACCTTGTTACTTTTACAAATTACATTATTTATCATAGTGGCTACTTATGAAAATGTATTTGACATGTGGGCATGTTGTATGAGATGTTACTTTTGGCATGATGACATGCCAGCAAATCTGCATGACAGAAAGGGCCAGTTCCCAATTTGGCTGGGATCCTAAAAATCTAAAAACATTAATAAATGAATAAACCTTTTTTGCTTTCCTAACACTTCCATCATCTCAGACTGGTCATTCATTAACATTATGAGAATTTCATAGGGTAGAAACCTGGAAAAAAATTTATTGGTCTAGACTGGATTAAAAATTAGGGTGCTCTGAGTTGGTCTAATTATTTAGGTTCCGGATTTATTGATGCTTGATATGAAAGATCTAACATGAATTCACAACAGTCATCATGTGTACTAAATAAAGAATGGCAGAAAATGTCCAGGAGTGCTTTTGAAACTGTGAGTTGGGTGTTATAGATTTTCACATTGTGAATTTTCTTCTAATTTCATGAAGCGCCTTTGCCCTCTGGTTGGGAAAGGATTATTGTGGTTCTAGAAAGCTATATACTATTACTTTGAAAGTGAAAAGACAAGTTTCATTTAATAATCTGGGTGGGTGGACTCATATAATGAGCTTCCAACTACCCCCCTCTGCCAACTTTAGCGATTCCCATGAGAAGATTTTCCCTGCTCTTGTCTGGGAAGTGAAAGTGAAAGCCTTAAGGTGACTGAGCTTATAATTGCAAAAGATATTGCTACCTTTGCCCTTTTAAAAGCACAGTCATTTATTAGTTGATTGACACCAAGGTGGCAAGAGATGTTTGACTTCTAGGAAGAGAGCTCTCTGAGCCAGGAGAGGTTCTCTGTGAAGAAACCTTCAGGGACTTATTTCTTCATTGACTTTAAAACCTGTTTTCTAGCCCCAAATTTATGGAAATATAAAAGAGTTCCTCTAAATGCTAAAATCTTAAGAATAAAAACACAAATACAAAAACAGAACAGGACCTGAGGTGTGAGAAAAGGAGAGGAGCAAAGGATGACCCCAATTATTTGGTCTGAGCAATGTAAGAATGAACTGGGGTGGGGCAGACTGCAGGAGGAGCTGGTCTTGGAAGGCGAGGGGATGGGTGGTAGATATCAGGAGCTCAGTTTTGAGTTTAAGATATCTATTCAACATCTAAGTAGAAATATCTATAAGCAGTTGGTTTTATCCAGGGGCTAAGTCTGGGCTGAAGATAAATTGAAAGTCAAAGGCATATACAGATAATTTTTAAAGGCACATTAAATGGCATCACAGATTTAGAAAATAAAGCACAGGACACCTAATTCAACTGAATTTCAGATAAACAACAAATGATGTTTTGTTATGTCATAGATATTACATGGGGCAAACTTATGGTAAAAAATACGCACTATTTAATTCAAATTTAGCTGGGCATTCTGTATTTTACCTGATAACTCAACGTTAAAGACATATTATGCAGAAATGAATGGCTCATGATACATGTACTCCTGGCTCTTTTATTAAAAACAGAAGAGCAGACCTATGTTCTAATCCATGTCTCCTCAGATTTCTCCTGTTTTAGCTCTCTTATCATCTCCATAGGCATCTCTGAATGGGTTACTCCAAGCTCTTCGCACAAGCTCTTCACGGCTTTTGTGGAAACAGGAAAGAATACATACCTTTTTTTTTTTTTTTTATTTTAACCAATCCTACATGAGTATCTTGACATGAAAAGTATGTGTGAAAAAGATAAGAATAACTTTCAGGACTCCCTGGAAGTTCTTGTTATGCAAGAGCAGTTGGTTTTCCCCAAATTTGCTGTCTTTTAAATGTGATTGTTATTTTCAGATACATTTTTAGAGTATTTTCCTTTTGACTAAACTTTCATCTGCTTCTCTTTTGGGGTAAATGCTTCCATGCAGTAGCCAAGATCAGGCTTGTTGTATTTTTTCTTGAATGTACTTGCATTTCTTACTGTAAATGAGAGATGGTTAAGTGGAGAGGAGACTGAATTGACTTAGGATTAGGGAGAACATTTTAATTTGACACAGTTTAGGGTTTTAGAGCACATTCCTAAAAGATCAATGGCAAGTCCTTCAGGGAAGGGGCAGGGATACCTTAATACCCATTAGAGTCTCTTTGGTTCCTCCACCTAAGACTTGACCTTCAGTTACTGCTACTAAATGGTTAATGTTGACTTCATTTTGAGATTTGTAGTGGGAAGTGCCCTGTAAATGGACAACTGTATGTATGCACCATTAAAAAGTGAAAGCATGTCTAAAAAGAGTTTATTTTAAATAATTATGAAATAGGAGAGAATTAATCTTTAAGTATAAGTAATCAGAAATAAGCATGAAAAAACAGAGGAAAAATTGTAATCATGAAGAATGTGCTATATAGCATACCTCATCATTCCTATCTGGGAGATTTCTTCTAGATTTTCCATTGTTTCAGTTTTTCTGTCTTAGATTTTTCACAGCTGATAGTCAAAATCTCATGGTTTCTTCTTACATCATTTAAAAAATTGGATAATATTGGGGTATGCTTGTAAGTGATGCAGAAGTAGCACTTTTGCTATAGGGACCCAGAAATACTTCATATTTTCCTAGCTCAGCTTTGCTTCACCCCCACCTAGAAGGGGCCACTAAGGGAAATATCTGGAAAAAGGAGGAAGAGTAACCTTTTCTTGTTATCTGGTGCTTTGGCACCAGATTGCAAGGTCAAACTCTAATATATTCCCCTTTTCTAAACCCGAGTGAATAGCCTGAGTATATACAGAAGAGGGAGCTGTGATAAACCAGAATCCTGGATCCTTACACTATGATACCATCAAAAGGACGTCCATTGCCTAGCAACAAGGGAAAAGAAACCAGAGAGGCAGAACAAGGGAGCTCTATCCACCAAAACATGCATCTGTCCAGCCTTCGTGGTAGCTCTGGCAAGAGTTCTGGGTGGTAATCTCAGGGGCGACTTCTGTTGGCAGAGAATCTGTGAAACTGGCTAGGTTTGTTCTATAAGGAAGCAGGTACTATACCTCCCACACTTGCCATGGGAAAGATAGAAGACAGAGCCATGAGTGTGAACCCACTGCCTTTTTTGTTCTTTGAAAGCCGGATCCCTGAAACCCGTGGAACACTTGGTTCCCTGAAATCTGAATAATACAGATCACTTTTCCTCCCACTTAGGGATCCAGCAAAATAAAAGGGAGTGGGGAGGGGAATAGAAGTGTGAAACAGACAAGAAAGATTTTATTTCCAAAGAGACCAACGACTTTGCTACTAATCGGGACACTCCTCTTTGCTGCATCCCGTGCCTCTTGAATTCACCTGCTCTGATTGGCAAGCCAGATTTAGAAGGTTCTGCTCTGTCCTAATTTTTCACTTTTTCTCCTCCAGAATAACTTCCCCTGTCTGTTGTTCTCTTCTGTCTTTTAAAGAGTAGGCATATGAAGATACTGTTTCTTTGTAAGTCTTTTAAATTAATCCCTCAAGAATTCTATGGGTGAATCACTCAGTATGACTCAAGAGCTTGGCTTATTATTTTTTTAAACCATTTAAATTTGCCAATGACTTAAACATCCCAAATTAGATCAATCTACTTTTTCAATAAACTTTGCACATCAAGAAAATGATTAAGCTGCTCTAATTTTGAAAGTGAAACACACATTTTCTACTAATCTATTTTGTCAACCTTATCTCATAATAAGGTAAAATGACAGTGATAGAAGTCACATCTCTATGTATTGGTTACATTCCTTATACATTTCTTGTTCAACTTCATAGTTGACTGAAAAAAACATTCTGTGGTCATACCCAGGATTACAGACAAATCCAATCTATCAGGCTATGGACAATGATAATTTTAATGCAAAATGTTCAGTTTCATAAATTCATGCTTATTCAAGAGTTGTTAGCTCAGAGGGTGGTAATCCAGATTAGTACAGTTTTAAAGATACCAGATTGTTTTAAAACAGAGCCAATATATGAAAGAGTATTAACTTCATCACATCTCACAAATTTTATCTGATGACATTTTCCTGGCTTGCTACTAGAAATGTGTGTTTTTTCATCTTTACCACCTCCATTATCACTCTCTAAGAGAAAAGATCTACTCTGTGAATATTTTCCTGCTCTGCTAGTTATAGTGAGTCTGTGTTCTCTCTCAAATTCCTCTTATAATCTGTAGTGTGTATTTCCAGGAAATAGACAATGCACTAAATTTGAAACACCGACTAAAGAATAATTATATGAGTAGCAGAAGATTTCTAACAGGATAATAAATGTACAATTGAATGAGCCTCCCTTTTTATTTTTCTTTCCTACAGCTCTTTTCTAGCCATACTATATTAAAGGCATTGCTTTTTCCAGAGGGAAGTTGACTTCATTACAACTGTACTTGTAATGTACATTTTAATGTACATTAAATTAAATGTACATTAAATGATTGAGAATTATTACGCCGAATCAAGATGAAGATTCTCCCATAGAATTGTTTTTCTCACCTGTGTTTTGGATGTCGCTATGGTTAATATGAATGGATGATGTCTTAGTTTCCCAACTGCTAAAGCAAACATCATTCTATGGGTTGGTTCAAAAACAGGAATTTGTTAGCTCACTGTTCAGAGGCTAGAAGGCTTGTTTCTTTATGGAATTGGTAGCTTTTGACTGGCAGACAATCTTTGGGGTTCCTTGACTTTTTGGTTTTATGGCAACACATGTGGCGCCATCTTCTCCTTTCTTTCTCAGGTTCTGCTGACTTCCAGCTTCTGACTGTCCCCTGTGACTTCCCTCTCTGTGGCATTCTCTATAAAGCCTCCAGTAATAGTGTTACGACCCATCCTGATACAGTTAGGTCACATCTTAATTGAAGTAAACTCATCAAAAGGGCCTATTTACAATGGGTTTATACCCACAAGAATGGATTAAAATTAAGAATATGTTTTACTGGGGTACAGGACTACAAGCCACCACAGAGGCTGTGAGAAGTATGTATGTTAGAAGAATTACGAAGCACAATATTGCTTTTACTATATTCACAATGAACTTTTTTTAAGGACCCAAGGGAAATTATATTTCTCCATTTTTAGTATCAGAATAATTGTGCTATTCCTGAGCCTTATAAACTCCATAGCAATCATGATTCTCTCATACATTGTACCAGAATACACCATCATCATCATCTTTTGCAAATGTGTAGTCTTAATATGCATCATGTGTACAAATCTTACTCTTTACTACATCCTGCTTATCTTTTTTTCCCTTTTCCATTTAAAAATTGAGATATAGCATATATACTGTAAGTGTGGAGAGGGAACTAATTTGAGTGTATTGCTCAATTTTTTTTAACATAACCATACAACCATGTCACTCATATCAGTACGATACTTGATGCCTATTTTCAGTCTATATCACCCATTACCCTCCTTAAGAGCTCATTCCACTGACTGCTATTGATATTGATAAGCTTTGTCTATTTTTTTGTTTTGGTAGGTGCCCAATACATATTTTCTGAATGAATGAATGAATGAATAAGTGAAAGAAGGAAAAAAATAAGCCTAGTAATTTCCATAGGCTATCATGATAGATATCTGTATCAGACAGGAAGTCTTGCTTCACTCTGGTTACCCTTTCCCCCCACCTCTCTGAGTTCCCCAACTCCTATCTGCCTCTTTTTACAGCAGTGAAGGAACTCCCATAACAGATCAGTCACAGCTCTGATTGGTTATTCTCTGGGGAGCTTTGTCTGTTCTTGAACTTCATATAAGTGGAATCTTATGTACTTTTTTTTGCATCTGTATCCTTTCATTCAATATACCAGTACTACTTTCATTCTATGAATATGACACAGTTTGTCCAGTTTTCTTTTTATGGGCATTTGGGTTATTTCTAGTCTGGAGCTATTATGGATAAACTTTCAGTGAACATCTTTTTATGTGTCTTTTGGTGGACTCACATAAAGTGAGTATGTATGTAGGAGCTGAATTGCTGGGTCATGGTGTATTTATGTTTAACTTGAGTAGAAACTGAAAAATAATTTTCTAAAATGGTTTTATCAGTTGACATACCCACTAGCAATGTATGGCATTTTTGTTGCTTGGCATCCTTGCCAAATTTGGTGTTGTTAGTCTTTAATGTAAGTTAATCTTATGGACGCTGTTTTAGTTTGCAAGCTACTGGAATGCAATATACCAGAAACAAAACAGCTTTTAAAAAGGGGAATTTATGAAGTTGCTAGTTTACAGTTCTAAGGCCAAAAATGCCAAAATTAAGGCAAAGCTATAGAAATGTCCAATCTAAGGCATCCAGGGAAACATACCTTGGTTCAAGAAGGCCAGTGATGTGGTTTCTCTCTCAACTGGAAAGGCACGTGACGAACATGGCGACATCTGCTAGCTGTCTCTCCAGGCATCTGGTTTCATGAAGCTCCCCCAGGGGCGTTTTCCTTCTTCATTTCCAGCTGCATGGGCTCTCATGGTTTTTGTGGCTGTCTCACTCTTTCTAAAATGTTTTCTCTTTTAAAGGATCCCAGTAAAGTAATCAAAACCCACTTGGAATGGGTGGAATCACATCTCCCTCTAATCAAAGGTTAATACGCACAATTGGGTATGTCGCATCTCTGTGGAGATAATCTAATCAAGCTTCCAACCTACAGTACTGAATAGGGATTAAAAGAAATGGTTGTCCCCACAAGCTGAATCAGATTTAAAACATGGGTTTTTCTAGGGTACATAATCCTTTCAATCAGGCACAGGTGTATAATGTTACTGCATTGTAGTTTTAATGTATATTCCTTAATGAGGGATAGTGCTAATGAACACTTTTCTTATGCTCGTTGGCTTATTAGGATATCTTCTGTCCTCCTCTGTTCAGTACTTTCTTTTTTGCTGGGGAAGGAGGAAAGGAGTGGTTAGTCTTTTTTTATTGTTTTTTTTTTAACTATTGCATTGGCATTATATAATCTTATAAATCTTTTATCATATATATGATAAAGTGAATATATATGATATAGCAGATATATTCACTGAGTCTATGGCTTGCCTTTTTGCCTTCTTAATGGTGTCCATTTCTAAACAAAAGTTCTAAAATTTGATAAAGTCTGACTTGTTTTTTTTTGTTAGTGTTTTTTGTGTCTTTGGCTACCCTAAGGTAATGAAGACATTCCCCTATGTATTTTCCATGAATTAGATTGTTCTACTTTTCACATTTAGGTCTTTGATTCACCTAGAATTAATTTTTAATATGGTATAAAATAAGGGTTTTCTGTTCTTTTTTTTTTTCTAGCCAGACAGATAATAGAGTTGTTCCAGCACCATCTATTGAAAAAAGCATCATATCTCCATTGAATTGTATTGAAGTTCTGTGGTAAATTTTAAGTGACTATGTGTGTGATTATACTTCTAGATTTTATATTCTGTTTCATTGATCTATTTATTTATACTTATGGAAATATACTCTCCTAAATACTGTAGCTTTATAGGAAGTTTTGAAATCTTGTAGTACAAGTCTTCCAACTTGCTGCCTTTAGGATTTTCATAGCTATTCAAGATTCTTTGCATCTCAATATAAATTTTAGACTCACCTTAAAATTTTTCAAAATAATCTGATGGTTTTTTTCTGAGTTCTTTGAATCTATAAATTAACATGAATGGAACTGGCATCTTAAAATACTGAGTTTTATACACCCTGGACATGATCTATATCTCCATTTATTTAGGTCTTTTTGTCTTAGCAATGCTTTGCAGTTTTGAGTAGTTTTGTAGTTTGAGTTTTTGCCCATACTTCCTGAAATTAATTTCTAGGTGCTTGAATTTCTAAAATGCTATCACAAATGATATTTTCTTAATTTCATTCTCTAATTATATAATAAACTTAAATTGATTTTTGTAACTTGACTTTTTATCCTGTGATCTTAATAAATTCACTTATTTGTTCCGTTATTTGTAGATTATGTTTTATATATACATATTTCTTTTATTTGCATATATATAAAATCATGTCACCTGTTGCTTCTTCTATTCTGATCTTCACATCTTGTATTTCTTTAAAGCCTTATTGTATTATCTAGGACCTCTAGTGTATTGTTCAATAGAAATATTGTGAACTGTAGGTTTTTCATAGATGCCTTTTAATACATTAAAATAGTTCCCTTCTATTTCTAGTCTGCTGAAAAAGTTTTCACCACAAATGGATTTTGAACTTTTGTTTGATGCTGTTCTGCATCTATTGAGATAATGAAATAGATTTTCTTCCTTGTTTTGTTAACATTATGTGTTACAATGTTTGATTTTTGAATGTTAAACCATCCTTGCATTACTAGTATAAATCCCACTTGGTATATTGTACATTATATGTTTCTGGATTTAATTTAATAATATTTTGTCAAGGATTTTCACAACTATATACATAGGAGTATCGGTTTGTAGTTTTCATTTATTATTATTATTTTATTAGAGAAATTTTGAGTTTATGAAACAATCATACATAAAATGCAGTACTACTGTGCACTACCCCAACTACTTAACAGTAGTTATCTTTGTTACAGTTGAGGAAAGATGATAAAAATAGATGATAAAAACAATGCAACTATGAACATTAGTGTGCAAATATCTGCTTGTGTCTCTGCTGTCAGTTCTTTTAGGTATATATTGAGTAGTGGGATTGCCAGATAATATGGAGTACTATAATTAGTTTCCTGAGGAACCACCAGAATGCCTTCCACAGCTGCCGCACATTTTACCTTTCCACCAGCAGTGAGTGAGTGTTCCTATTTGTCTACATCCTCTCCAACACTTGGAGTTTTCTGTTTTTTAATAGTGGCTATTCTAGTAGGTGTAAAATGATGTGTCATTGTGGTTTTGATTTGCATTTCCCTAATAGCTAGTGACACTGAACAGTGTTTCATGTGTTTTTTAGCTATTTGTATTTCTTCTTTGGAGATATGTCTATTAAGTCTTTTGCCCATTAATTAATCAGGTTGTCTTTTTATTGTTGAGTTGTAGGACTTCTTTATATATTCTATATATTAAACCCTTATTGGATATATGGTTTCCAAATACTTTCTTCCATTGAGTAAGTTGTCTTTTTTACTTTCTTAATAAAGTCCTTTGATGCACAAAAGTTTTTAATTTTAAGGAAGTCCCATTTATCTACTTTTTCTCTCATCACTTGTGCTTCGGGTGTAAAGTCTAAGAAATCATTGCCAACCACAAGATCTTGAAGATGCATCCCTACATTTTCTACTAGGAGTTTTATGGTCTTGGTTCTTAACTTTTGGTCTTTGATCCACTTTGAGTTAATTTTTGTATAAGGTATGAGATAGGGCTTCTCTTTCATTCATTTGTATATGGATGTCCAGTTCTCCAATCATTTGTTGAAGAGACAATTCTTTCCCAGTTAAGTGGATTTAGAAATCTTGTCAAATATCAATTGGCAATAAACATGAAGGTCTATTTCTGAACTCTCAATTTGATTCCATCAGTCAATATATCTATCTTTATGCCATTAACATGTTGTTTTGAATACTGTAGCTTTGTAATATGCTTTAAAATCAGAAACTGTGAGTCCTCCAACTTCATTCTTCTTTTTCAAGATGTTTTTGGCTATTCAGGGCCCCTAACCCTTCCAAATAAATTTGATAATTGGCTTTGCCATTTCTGCAAAGTAGGCTGTTAGAATTTTGATTGAGGTTCCATGGAATCTGTAAATCAGTATGGGTAGAATTGACATCTTAATGATTTTTAGTCTTCCAATTCCATGAACACAGAATGTCCTTCCATTTATTTAGGTTTTCTTTGATTTCTTTTAGCAATGTTTTTTATTTTTCTGTGTACAAGTCCTTTATATCATTGGTTATATTTATTCCTAGATATGTGATTCTTTTAGTTTCTATTGTAAGTGGAGTTTTTCTTGATTTTTTTTCTTCAGATTGCTCATTAGTGTATAGAAACAGTAATGATTTTTATATGTTGACCTTGTATCCCATCACTTTGCCAAATTCATTTATTAGCTCTAGTAGCTTTGTTGTAGATTTTTCAGGACTTTCTATATATAGGATCATGTCATCTGCAAATAGTGGATGTTTTACTTCTTCCTTTCCAAATTGGATACCTTTTATTTCTTTTTCTTGCCTAACTGCTCTGGCTAGAACTTCTAACACAATGTGGAATAACAATGGATATTGGGCATCCTTATCTTTGTTCCAGATCATAGGTGGAAAGCTTTCAGTCTTTCACCACGTTAAGGAAGTTTCCTTTTATTCTTAGCTTTTGAAGTGTTTTTATCAGGAAGAGATGCAAAATTTTGTGAAAAGCTTATTCTGTGTCAATTTAGATGATCATGTCGTTTTCCCCCATTTCATTTGTTAATGTGGTGAATTATATTAATTGATTTCCTTGTGTTGCACCACCTTTGCATACCTGGGATAAAATCTACTTGATCATGGTGTATAATTCTCTTTATGTGCTGTTAGATTCGATTTGCAAGTATTTAGTTGAGGCTATTTACATCTATATTCATTAGAATGATTGGTCTATAATTTTCTTTTCTGGTAGTATCTTTACTTGGTTTTGGTAGTAGGGTCATGTTTGCTTCACAGAATGAGTTATATAGTATTCTCTCCTCTTTAATTTTTTGAACACGGATTGGTATTAATTCTTGGAATGTTTGGTGGGATTCACCTTTGAAGCCATCTGGTCTGGGCTTTTCTTTGTTGGGATGTTTTTGTTGACTGATTCAATCTCTATACTTGTCTGTTGAGATCTTTTGATTTCTTCGAGACTCAGTGTAGATTTTTTGTGAGTTTCTAGGAATTTGTTCATTTCATTTAAGGTGTTTAATTTGTTGGCATACAGTTGTTCGTAGTATCCTTATATGATCCTTTTTATTACTGTGGGGTCACTAGTAATCTGCCTCCTCATTTCTGATTTTATTTATTTGCATTTGCTCTCTTATTTGTTAGTCCAGCTAAGGGTTTGTCAATTTTATCGATCATCACAAAGAACCCACTTTTATTTTGTTAATTCTCTTTATGATTTTTTTCTCAATTTCATTTATTTCTACTCTAGTCTTTGCTATTTCTTTCCTTCTGCTTGCAGTGTTAGTTTGCTGTTCTTTTTCTGGTTCCTCTAGGTATGCAGTTAGGTCTTTGATTTTAGCTCCATGTAGGGTTATACATTTCCTTCTTAGCACTGTCTTCGCTTCATCTCATAAGTTTTGATTTGTTCTTGTTTTCATTCATCTTGAGACATTAACTGATTTCTCTTGCATTTCTTCTTTGATCCACTGATTGTTTAAGAGTGTGTTGCTTAACCTCGATATATTTGTGAATTTTCCAGGTCTCTATTTGTTATTGATTTTCAGCTTCATTTTATTACGGTCATAGAAGGCGCTCTGTATAATTTCAATTTTTAAAATTTATTGACACTTGTTTTATGACCCCACATGTGGTCTATCCTCAAGAATGATCCATAAATACTTGGGAAGAATGTATATCCTATTGTTTTGGGGTGCATTGTTCTGTACATGTCTGTTAAGTCTAGTTAACTTATCATATTTTTCACATTCTCTGTTCCCATTTTGATACTCTGTCTAGTTTGATCTATGGATGAGAGTAGTGTATTGAAGTCTCCAACTATTATTGTAAAGGTATCTATTTCTCCCTTCAGTATTTATTTCCAGTGTTTGCCTCATGGGGCACCTTCTTTAGATGCATAAATAATTATGATTATTTATTCTTAGTGGATTGCCCCTTTATTAATATACTGTGTCCTTCTTTGTCTCTTATAAGAGTTTTGCATTTAAAGTCTATTTTGTCCAATAATGGTATAGCTACTCCAGTTCTTTTTGGGTTACTATTTGTGTAGAAGATCTTCTTCCAACCTTTCGCTTTCAATCTATTTGTGTCCTTGGGTCTAAGGTGAGTCTGTTGTAGACAGCATATAGATATATAGATGCATTATCCTTTTTTTTTTTTTTTTTACCTATTCTGCCAATCTATATGTTTTGATTGGGGAGTTTAATCCATTTACATTCAATTTTATTACTGTAAAGGCAGTACTTCAACCATTTTTCCATTCGTTTTTTTTTTTTGTCATATGTTGTTTTTGCCTCTCTTTTTACCCTTTTAGTTACCGTTATTGATAATCTTCATTTTGATATTCTCCTTCAAGCCTCTTTCTCCTGTCTTTTCCTTCCAGCCTGCAGAACTCCCCTTACTATTTCTTGTAGTGCAGATCTCTTATTGAAGAACTCTATTAATTTCTGCTTATCTTTGACTATTTTAAACTCTCAGTTTAAGTTTTACTGAATAAAAAACTTACTGGGTAATGTTTTTTACTTGTTAAAAAATTCTAGGCTGATAGATTTTCTCTTTCAGTATCTTAAATGTATCATCCCACTGCCTTCTCACCTTCATGATTTCTGATAAGAAATTGTTAGTCTTATAGAGTGTCCCTTGTATGTGATGACGTGCTTTTCTCTTGCAGCTTTCAAGATTCTCTCTTTATCTTTGGCATTTGGCATTCTTATTAATATGTGTCTCAGAATAGCTATATTAGGATTTATTCTATTTGTAGTACATTTTGCTTCTTTGACATATATATTTATGTCTTTCATCTAGTTTGGACATTTTTGGCCATTGTTTCCTCAAATATTGTTTCTGTTTCTTTCCCACTCTTATCTCCTGCTGCACTTCATGTTGTCATTCAATTCCCTGATATCCTGCTCATTTTTTCCCATTCTTTTCTCCATCTGTTCTTCTTTGTGAGATTTCAATTGTCTTCTCTTCTAGTTTGCTTATTCTTTCTTCTGCCTGTTTAAATCTACTGTTGTATGACTCTAGTGTATTTTTATTTCTTCTATTGTGCCTTTCATTTCCATAAGTTCTGTTATTTTTCTATTCATACTTTCAAATTCTCCTTTATGCTCACCCAGTGTCTTCTTACTTAAAATCCTTTATTTCTTTAGCCACATTTTCCTTCATCTCCTTGAATTGATTTAAGAAATTTGTTTGAACTTCTTTGATTAGTGGTTCCAAATTCTGTGTCTCCTGCAAAGTTTTAATTTGTTCCTTTTGAATGAGCCCTGGAGAGAGGGTCAGGAAACATGCCAAAACCCTTTTGACAGTCCTCTAAAGCTGTGCTTTCCAAGTCCCCCCAGCAGACAGCGCTCTTCAGCAACCTCTTCCCTACAGCCGTGTGTAAGCTCCGTTTCTTTAAATCTCTTCTGACTTTGGGTGGAAACAATGACCTGGTCATCCTCATCTGGATGGGCTGAAAGTCCAGCTCAGAACTGGGGCCCAGTGTTCTAAATCCACTTTTCAAGAATCATGATCAGTATTCAGCCTCGTTCTCTCCTGTTCTTGGGGAAGAGGGCTTCCGTGTTCCTCTCCATCTGGAGGCTCCAGCTAGGACCTGGGAGGAGGGGATGGGTGCCTGCAGTCATCACTGAGGAATTTATGCAGGTTTTTTTCTTGCTGTAAGTGCTCGGCCTCTTTGCCTCACTCTTCCCTAGTTGCAGTGCAGTGCTCCTCTGGCCTCCAGAAGGCAGTTGTTTCATTTGGTTTCTGCCCATCCATAAGCTGTTTTGGGAGAAGGAGTAAGCACAGCAGCTGCCTGCTTTTTCTGCCATCTTTCCTGGAAGTATCAAGATATATATTTTAAAACTACAAAAAGTGGTTGAAGAATCTAAGTAAAAATAAATGAACTGATATGCTGTATTCACAGATTCAAAGACTCCGTGTTATATGTCAGCTATCCCCCAATTACACTGAATTCTAGTCAAAATCCTAGCAGGTTTTTTTGTTTGTTTGTTAGCAGAATTCACCAAAGTGATTCTAAAATTTGTGTAAAAAGAGACAAAGGAACAAGAAGAACCAAACAATTTTAGAATAAATGAAGTACAGTTTGAATACTTACAGTATCGGATTTCAAGACTTATTCTAAATGACCATAATTAAGACAATGTGATATTGACAAAAGAGAGGCCCCTTGATCAGTGGAACAGCATAAAGAAACCAGAAATAAACCACACATATATATTTAATTGATTTTTCAACAAAAATATAAAGGCAATCCACTGGAGAGTGGATAATCTTTTTAACAAAAGGTACTGAAACATTTGGACAGCCATATGCAAAAAAAAAAACCAACCCTCCTTCCCCCCCAAAAACACACCTTGCATCATGTATAAGTGTTAACTCAGAATGGATTATTGGCCTAAAATTAAAACCTAAAACCATAAAAACTTTTAGAAGAAAACTTAAAAGAAAAATTTTAAAATCTTGAGTTAGATAACATTTCTTATATAAGAGCATGAAAAGCATGATACATAAAATTTAAAAAAAGATAAACTGGACTTTTTAAAAATTAAAAACTTCTGTTCCTTGAGAGATGCTATTGAGAGAATGAAAAGATAACCCATGGGATGGGAGATAATATTTGCATATCTGATAAAGCACTTTGTTAGCAAAATATATAAAGAATTCTCAGTGCTCAATAATAAGAAAGCAAACAGCCCAATAAGATCTACACAAAAGATTTGAACAGATATAAAGAAGATACATGGAAGGAAATAAACACAAACAAAATACTTGATATCATTAGTCATCAGCAAAATGCTAATTAAAATCATCATGGGGTGGTGCAACTGTGACTCAGTGGCAGAAATCTCCCTGCCATTCTGGAGACCTGGGTTCAATTCCTGGAGTCTGCCCATACCAAAAAAAAAAAAAAAAAAAAAAATCATACTGAAGTGCCATGGTAGACCTATTTGAATAACTAAAAAAACAAACAAACAAACAAACAAACAAAAACAAAGCCTACAAGTGCTAACAAGAATATAAAATATATTCTTATATATATTACTGGTAAGAGTGAAACTCTCATACATTACTGGTAAGAGTGAAAAATGAAACAGCTACCTTGGGAAACACTTTGGCAATTTCATATAAAATTAAACACTTTCCATACAGGGTAGCGATCCCATTCCTAAATATTGCTTTCTTTTTTTTTTTGGCCTGGGCAGGCACCGGGAATCAAACCCAGGTCTTCTGGCATGGTAGGCGAGAACTCTGCCTGCTGAGCCACCGTGGCCCGCCCCCTAAATATTCTTTTTAATGAAGAGAAACAAAACTTATTTCATGAAAAAAAATCTATATGTGAATATGTATGATAGGTTTATTCATAATCAGCAAAGGAAAAAAAAAAGGGAAAACCCCAAATGTCCTTTAACTGGGGAATGGAGAAACAAACTGTGATAAATTCATTCAGTGTACTACTGATATGCACAGCAACATAGATGAATCTGATTGCCTTAAGTCAAATTGAAAGAAGCCAGACTCAAAAGTCTACATTCATTTGATATTCTGGAGGAAGAAAAAAGTAGAGGAACCAAAAACAGAAAACAGTAATTGTCAGGGACTGAGGTTAGGGGAGGAGTTGCCTAGGAAAGAGTATGAGGAAATTCTAGGGGTTGAATGAACCTGTTCTAAATCTTGATTTAAATCATGATTAAATGACTGTAAGCAATTGTCAAAACTTATAAAATTGTATATGAAAAGGATGAATTTTACTACATGAAAATTATATCTCAATAAACCTGACACCCCTTGCCCTCAAACTGGAGGACAAATATTTGAAGTCTTAAATAAATCAGGAAGTCAGTAGATAATATATCAAAGTGGTTAATCAAGATCAGCAGTTTAAGTACATTATTGAGAGTTAAATAATATCCTCTAAGATAATGTCCTGAACAACAACTACAAAAATATTCAAAAGTACATACCTTCAAGAAGTGAGACTGAGAGGTATGGTTCACGAGGTGGATGCTTTTTATTTGAAGTCTTCCTGTACTATTTTTACCATGCACATTTATAACACTGATTAAACAAATCAATAAACAAACTGTGATAAATTAATTCAGCGTACTAGTGATGTGCACAGCAACACAGATAAATCTCAGATTGTCTGAAGTCAAATGAAAGAAGCCAGACTCAAAACTCAGAACAGTTTCCAAAACCTAAATAATTGATTTAATTTTCTTATATAACTTCTTTGTAAGGGATTTCTGTACCTGTTAAAATGTCTTTTTTTTGGTATCTATTGTCTTCATTCTGTAAAATGGCGTAAAGCAGAGATGCAAGCAAAGTAGGAAAAATTAGACTATGTTTAATTCATTAGCATAGTGTAGTGATTTCTTCTCCTAGCAAAGGAAATTGGAACTCAGGGACATTATCCATCCATGCATCCAACCCATTGTAAATGCAGCATTGCTTACCTCCTCTTTTAGGTGAAAGCATTTGGTTGAACTTGGAAGATCATTTATCACCTACAAGGGAGCACTTAAGGGGCTGCTTGAGTTCTTTTTCTCGGTTTACAAGAGCATTAAGGTTCTGGTGGAGAATTTTGCTTGACTCTGCATTTTTTACACTGGCTCATTAATTTGTTGTTTAACAAATCCCATTTTGCTGAGTCAGATTGGGTTACCCCTTGTTCAGTTACAATGCCATCCACACAATGAGCCATCAGCATTTTCTTGATTTGTTTTCTACAAAGTCAAGGGAAGCGGCTATGCCTGATCTGATCCTCTTCCAAGAAAGATTAAAAATGTTATGGAAATACCATCAGGATAGGTTAGTGCATTGGTTTATACCCCCGAGATCAGGTAAGTTTCCATTATAGACGGAAGTTATTCTGTGACAATCATGTATCTGAATTTTCAGGGAGAACCCTGATTTCAGATAGGCTAGCCAATTTTCAGATTACAAATTCCAATTATTGGAGTTGAAAATTTAGTAGTTGTAGCTGTGGCATAACCAGGCACCAGGGTATGTGGCTGCTCACCCAGACTTCCCCATCTGTGTTATTTTAAAGGTCCAAGCAGAAGACTGACTGAAGATACCCCTATGAATCCTTCAACAGTTCCCTAGGAACTAAAGGGTTTGACAAACCAAGAAGAGACTTTACAAAATAATTTTTTTTCTGATTATAGCATGAATATGTGTTCATTATAGAAAATTAGGGAACAGTTTTAGTTTCAACAATAGTGTGCTGAAGAAAGTAAAAATCTTCTTAATTCCAAATCTCAGAGATAACCAGTAATAGTATTTTGATGTATTTACTGATAGTCTTTATTTCTGTGCATATAGTTGCAACTTTGGATAATATACCCTGTATGTTTTGCGATTCTGTTTTTCAGTTAATATTTTATAATCAGCGACTTCCACTGTTATTAAATGTTATTAGAAAACAGGATATTATACCATTGTATGTATTGTCCATATTTAATTAAATATTTTGAATGGAGGTACTTGGGTTATTTCTATTTCTAAATTTGTGAACATTAACTCTGCAATGAAAGTTTTAAATAAACTTTTGTTTCTTCTAATTATTTCATTAATGAAAGTGAAGATATGGAAACAAAGATCATAAACATTTTAGGACTCTTGAGACAAATATTTCAGATTTATCCCAAGAAGTTTGTCCCAACTGATACTCTACCAGCCATGTATAATGATGCAATTTTGCTGACCCCTCACTCTTTCTGGGTTTATAACTTACAAAATCACTTTCAGTTTAGCAAATGAAAATTGTGTCTCTACTAATTTCCTGTTCTGATTATTCTTGGGATTAAATCTTATTTATTGGCAGTTTTTCTTTTTCTTCTGTCTACTTTGTCCATTTTTCTATTGACATATTTTTCTTTTTCATATTTATTTGTCAGATCCAAGAAATAATTGATTGAGAAGGGAAAAATTAGTGCAGTAACTAAATACAAGATTCAGAAGTTCTAGGTCCTTCTATCCATTGGGCATGCCCAGAAGCCACAGATTTTTTTTTAAGCAAAAATGTCAGTCTTGTTTCGCAGCTACTGATTACTGTGGCAGTGTCACTATCAAGGAAAAAGTGAATCAAACCCAGAAAGGATTCTCAGAGACACTGAAAATTATTTTTAGGGAGTGTGGTTGATGTCTTGAATGTTGAACTATGAATAGCTCATCATTTGTGATAGCAGGAGCTTATTAATTTTTAAATGTTCCTTTTTAGAATCTGCTGTGCATCAAATGTATTATCTGAAAGATCTCTTTAAATCTTCAGAAAACCCCTGTGAGATAGGAATTATTACTCCTGCTTCACCAGTACCTAGAAGGTTATAGAGAGTGTTGTTGCTTCTGGTCACATGGCTGGGCTAGTTGTGGTGCAGGAATTCTGCTCCAGAGACTATTCTCCAAATCACAGGGTGCTTTCTCTACACCTTGCAGAATTTCAGCAACATTAAGCTTGAACATAGCTACAAAGATAAGGTTTTTCTTTGTTTCTCTGTTATAATTCTTTTTTTTTTTTCTACACATTGTTTTGTTTTATACTAGCTTGTTACAAGAGAAGCAGCAAAATTCAGACAGGATAAACTGCCTTAGGTTTTCCTTTTGTTCTAATACGAATCCTTTGAGACTTATCTGAAGTCCTCTAATTTCTTCCTTATATTTCTTCACTTTTATGTCTTGAGATGTATTAGTGTAGCTGAAAAAAAGGCAGTTATTTTGTTTAATAATGCCCTTTGGCAGACAAAAGGAACAAGGACAAGCTTCATAACTCATCTTGCAAAGCAGCTGTGACTAGAAGTCTGAGAATTGTATCTTACTGCAATTATTAAGGATTTAAAATGCATAGTCTCCCACTTATCAGTTGCCACTCACACCCATCCTTTTTGACGAGGGGACAGGTGATGGTCCTTTTTATGTCTGCACAGTATAATGCCTTCCATTATCCAAATAAACATTTTTTTTTGTATGCTGTATGGCGGGGTCACATTTCATTATTTTTCCATGTGAGTATCCCATATTGCAGCACGATTTGTTTAATTTTTTGTTTGTTTTTTGAGAAGTGCATGGACCAGGAATCGAACCCAGGTCTCCTGCTTGGCAGGCGAAAATTCTAGCACTGAACTACCCTTGTACCCCCCATCCAGATAAACCTTTGCACCTCAGGGTTGGTGTTGAGTGGGCCCAAATGGAATTTGGAAAGAACTAACACCTTTCCTTCCAAATCCTCTTCCCCTTTCAATTCCTCTTTGCCACTTAGTTAGATGAGTTTCTTTCTTTAGTTTTCTTTTATTTCTAGATTGGGAATTGTTTATCTTTACAATAGCAGAACATATAACTGGATAACTGTGGATTGTGATAAAAATTTCTGAAAAGTAAATCCCTGGGAACTTGTGAGCATTTTAACTTTTCTATTTTCTTCATTCTAAACTTGAGACAGTCCTTCTCTTTTGCTATTTGCTTATTCACTTACAAGTCTTACCTGCAGATATCCCTGTCATTTGACTGACCGTAAATCATTGGTTACTTACTTTTTTCACCTGACTCTTTCAAACAAGTCAGATCCTACTCAGCTTTTAAAACCTTACATTTCTATTATTAACTTTCTATATTTTATCTGTTTCCCAAGTAGATTACAGTGTCATACTCTTTTCTTCTCCTTTTATCACCAATCTCTCCTTGACCTTCTTCTACTTGGTTTTGATCTTCTTCACTTCATGGAAATTGAAAAAGCAAAACAATTTTTCTCGGGCTTTTATGACCCAAGAGACTTCAATGTATGAACGCTGGTTATTCCCTTCAGTATTTATGAAGATAAATTACTCTTCATAGTTTTCTCTCTTAATTATGATTCTTGGACATCAACTTCTTGGTTCTCTGGATGTGCGTCAGTCATACTTCTCTGATGCTTTACCATGTCCCTTATTGCATCAACTAGGATCCTAGAACTTTAGAACCGGAAGCGTCATTAGAAATCAATAGTTGAATTCTTCCTTGGACAGATCAGATGAGGCCATGCAAGCCTCAAAAGCCTTTTTTTTTTTTAATGTTTGTATTGACATATCTTCATGTACATATAGTCCATACATGGTGTACAATCAATGGCTCACAGTATAATCACATAGCTGTGATTTTATCACCTTGATCATTTTTAGAACATTTGCATCACTCCAGTAAAAGAAATACAAAGAAGAAAGAAAAAACCCTCATACATTCTGTATCAAAGGCCATATTAACAGAACCGGAACTAGAACCCCAGGTCTCCTAACGTGAACTCTAAATGCACTGGACTGGACTGGGACACCTGTTCTTTTCCTTACATGGGCTCATTCCTCCCTCATCAGAGTGACAATGCCTGCTTATCCCTACAAAATGTTATTGGAGGGTGGGCCACGGTGGCTCAGCAGGCAGAGTTCTTGCCTGCCATGCCGGAGACGCAGGTTTGCTTACTGGTGCCTGCCCATGTAAAAAAAAAAAAGTTACTGGAAATTGTTTCTTTCGAGAGTATAATAATTGGTAGTCATTTCCCAAAGAAACAATCTTAAAATTGTATGTATTCCCGATCAAGAGCTTAGCATCAAGTAAATCATAGAGTTGATGAGTAATATCAAGCACAAATCTGGAATAATTCAAGAAATGCAAATCATCCTCCAACTCCTCTGAAATGGACCTAAATGTGCAAGCTGAGGCAATGCAGGGCTCAGATCTGTGCCCCAGTGTGGGTAGAGGAATTACGGGGTGAATTCCCACCTGCCCACTGTGAGCACCCCGAGCCCAGCAGCTCTGTCCTCTGAGCAGTAAATTCCTTTGTTAGCGACGCCTCGCTTGTCAGTACCAACTTTTTATGTAGCTTGTGAGGGTGGTTATTACTACTCAGGTTTTTTCTATTTTCCAGAATATTCCAAATTGAGTAAAAATATCATTATGAAAGACTGCTGCTTCCATTTTAGAGAGCATTTCTATGTAGATGGTGGCCATTGATTGTAGTCAAAACAAAGTATAGGAACAGGTTGGATGTGAAAGCTCCATTTACGATACACAGCCCATTCCCCAGCGTTCTAGTTTGCTAGCTGCCGGAATGCAATATACCAGAAACGGAATGGCTTTTAAAAAGGGGAATTTAATAAGTTGCTAGTTTACAGTTCTAAGGCTGAGAAAATGTCCCAAATGAAACAAGTCTATAGGAATGTCCAACCTAAGGCATCCAGGGAAAGATACCTTGGTTCAAGAAGGCTGATGATGTTCAGGGTTTCTCTCTCAAGTGAGAAGGCATATGGCAAACAAGGTCAGGGTTTCTCGCTCATCTGGAAAGGCATGTGGCGAACACAGCATCATCTGCTAGCTTCCTCTCCTGGCTTCCTGTTTCACGAAGCTCCCTGGGAGGTGTTTTCCGTCTTTATCTCCAAAGGTTGCTGGCTGGTAGACTTGCTGCTTCTCGTGGCTATGTCATTCTCTGCTCGCTCAGAAATCTCTCTTATTCTCCAAAATGTTTCCTCTTTTTAAGGATTCCAGTAAAATAATCAAGGCCCACCCAAATGGGTGGAGACATGCCTCTACCTAATCCATTTTAACAACCACACTTGATTAAATCACATCTCCAGGTAGATGCTCTAATTACAGTTTCAAACATACAATACTGAATAGGGATTAGAAGAAACGGCTGCCTTTCCAAAATGGGATTAGGATTAAAACATGGCTTTTCTAGGGTACATACATCATTTCAAATCAGCACACCCAGTTATAAAATTTGTATCAAGAAAAGCCAATTCAATGTAAAATAATAAAATACAGTGATGTTTTTTGACATTTAAAAATTGTGAAATATACCCTTGATCTTGGTAAAGTCAATTCTTATTTCTTACATTGTGTCCTACCTTACTTGGTTTTGGTTGGTATTATAATGTCCTTTCTTTTTTAAATTGTTGATTATAGAGGATCATTTTCTCTCGCGCTTTTTTTGGCAGGCACGGGGAATCGAACCCAGGTCTCTGGCATGGCAGGTGAGAATTCTGCCACTGAGCCACCGTTGCACAACCCCCCCCCCCTTTCTTCTTTTTTTAATGTTCTTCCTTGGCAAAGCAAAAATTTGGTATGACCCTTGGTTGGTTCCCAAAATTATTTTTGAAGTTTTATTGGTTAGTGAAATCCCTAAATCTAGGAACCACTGCTGTCAGATATTATTATCATGTAAATGTAAACATAACAGCTGTATGACCAATCAGACCTAAATTACTATACAAATTGTAATAAATACTAAGTGCTTAATTATCTCTTTTTCTTCTTTTTATAATTTGGAAGAATTTCAGAAACAATAATTGGTTAGCTGGTGTTGTAGTTAGGTTCAGGTGTCAACTTGGCCAGGAGATGGTTCCCAGTTCTGTTGCTGTGGACTTATATTATCAGCATGTGAAATTCATCTATAGCTGATTATATCTGCGAACAGCTAAGGTAAGTGCCTTCCACAATGAGTGATGTTTAATTTGATTAGCTGGAAGCCTAAAAGGAGAGGTCAGAAGAGAGAGAGAAGGCACTCAGAACGGTTCAGACACCTAAGCTTAGCGCTCAGAGCTCGGACCCAGACAGTGGAGATGCGGAAAGGAATCGCCGTGGAGAAAGCTGTTTGAACACAGAAGCCTACAGGGTCGGCCAACAGACATCGCTGTGTGCCTTCTCATGTAACAGAGAAAGTCAGAGGAAAGACAGCTGCTTTTCCTCCAAAGAACTGTACATTTGTAATTAAATCTTTTTATAAAAGCCAGTTCGTTTCTGGTGTATTGCGTTCCTGCAGACTTAGCAAACTGAAATAGCTGGAATTTCTTGGTGCAAGAAGGGGAGTTTTTAAAAAAATAGATGCTGGTCTAGCAAGCAAGGCTTTCAAAAGCATTTCCCTAGGCTAGAGTGGGATATTTAAGCAAATTAAAGAATGGGGGGGGGGGGGCGCTTTTCCAATTGAAAGAAGCACATTCTAATCACCATGGCTTTGATATGTTTCTTGACAAATTGTACGTTTTATTTTGAAATTTCTAATATCGGAAAACTGAGGATGTGAGATTTTTGTTTTTATTTCAAGGAGACACAGGTTTTTAAAGAGTTTGTGAAACGCTAATCCGGTGTCGTGTTTTTGAAAAATTAGCTTGCATCTTCTCTGCTGCCACTAGATGGCATCCTGGTGCGCCGGGACACAGTCCTGGGAGCGTGTAACCCTTGCTGGTTGAACACCAGGGCAGGTGGCAGAGACCAGCCAGGAGCTATTGGGCCCAGAGTTCACTGATGCCAAAGCCCTCCTCAAAGCTGGGGGTGTCATGGCGACCCGCAAGCCCATCAGACCCAAGAAAGGTGGCCCAACCTGCGGCAGAGTCCAGGGTCTGCGGGAGCGGCGCCGGAGGAGGTGCCCAGATGTTCGTTGGGGAGAAGAATGTGCGGGGACCCGGAATCGAGTGCCATTTGGGAAACGTGTGTGACAAGAACACATTGACAACGCGGGAGCAGTTTACCATAGGTTCAGTCCTACAACAGAAGCTGCTTCCCCACTGCCCGCGGGGTGAAGACTGCCACAGCTTCCCAGACTGGGGTGCTGGCTGAAAAGACTTTGAGGGCCCCTGAGAAGGTGAAACGAGACTGGTAGTTTGGATGGGGGAGAGGGAGGCCTGGGGATGGTAGAAATCATTATTAAATTAAAAATATAACCCCTTGGAATTTACCATAAAGTATTTCAATTACCTCCTGTGAAAGAGATTTGTGTTTTATCTCATACCGCAGTCAAATTCCATCTGGACTTAAGAGTTAAATGTGTAAAACAATCAAATTATAAAATGGAAGACAACATTGCACATTTAGAAAATAGGGGAACTTTCTAAGTTTGAAAGCAAAAGAAGGAATTGCAAAATAAGTGATAGATGCAATATCCATTTATCATATTATTAGGACTTCATGAGAGTATCACTAGGTATATCTATATGTAAAACTCCATAGAAAGACATTTGTTAACAGGGTTTAACAGTAGTCATCTCTGGGTAATGGGATTTGGAGTTATTCATTTTATTTTACTTCTTTCTTTGTGTCATTTGTGTTATTGAATTTTTGGCAAAGAGGCAGTATCTTTTTTTTCAAACACAATGAACATGGTATGTCAGGAAAAAGCAATTAAACAAACATGAAAGTGGGAGAAGTTATATGTAACAAAATGACAAAGGGTTTCTATATTTTATAACAAACACTTCCAATTTGAGAAGAGGTAAATGGCCGCAGGAAATGGACAGCAAATTCACCTAAAAGGAAACTCAGATTAAATACTTGAAAAAAAGATTCAATCCTATTAATAAAGGAATGCAAATTAAAATAAGATAAAATTTCCATGTATCCTATTATTAAGATTTAATGATTATAGCAGTCACATTTAGTCTGAAGTGGTAGTTGTTATTTCTAGATTTTGAGAGGCTGTGCTGTTTTTGTATAACCTGGTATTTCTCTGAAATTTTGATGTGCCTGTTTGAATCTGTTATGGACCCCAGAAAAGCCAAGTTCTTTAACCTCATTTAATATTGCTGGGTGGGATCTTTTTTATT
Organism: Tamandua tetradactyla; assembly: GCF_023851605.1. NCBI lineage: Eukaryota > Metazoa > Chordata > Mammalia > Pilosa > Myrmecophagidae > Tamandua > Tamandua tetradactyla. Next base: position 127,915,834 of record NC_135329.1, on the reverse strand, counting down.
GTTTCCATGGAGATGTGATCCATCCAATTGTGGGTGATCACTTTTGCTTTGTTGGTCTCCATGGAGATGTGTCTCCACCCATTCAAGGTGGGGTTTCCATTTTGGAAAAAGCTGTGGAACCAACAGAGCCCACGCAACTAGAGATCTTTGGGGATGTAGAAGAAAGGCACCCCTGGGGAAGCCTGATGAAGTGAGGAGAGGGAGCCAACAGTCATCGCAGTGTACCTTCCCAGCTGAGACAGGTGTTCAGCACCCAAAGACGCCAGCGGATGTCAGCCAGTGACTTTTCCAGCAAACAGAGCTGTTCCGGATGGCATCAGCCTTTCTTGAGTGAAAGTAACCTCTTGTTGGTGCCTTAATTTGGACAATTTTCATAGCCTTCGAGTTGTAAACTTGCAACTTAATAAATTCCATTTTTAAGAGCCATTCTGTTTCTGGTATATTGCATTCTGGCAGCTTTTGCAAACTAAAACATTTGGGTACATGTGTGACACCTGAGACTTGTAGTAGGAGTTCTGCAGTTCTGAGGGTCACCATTGCCACATACAATAACTGTTAAAGAAATTGAAAAAGACATCAGACTTGAACTGGAGATAAGAATGAAGCCAATTAGGTTGAGAGAAGGTAAATCAGAATACAGGGGTAAGGAAGACATTGTCTGTATTTTAGAGCTTCACCTATTCTCCGAGACCAAAGGAAGAGAGGTTTATTTTGTCCAGAACCTAAATTTTCTGTAGCACTCAGCCTGTCTGGATGGATCATTTACTTTTTTTTTTTTCACATGGGCAGGCTCCGGGAAATGAACCCGGGACTCTGGCACAGCAGGTGAGAATTCTGCCACTGAGCCACCAGTGTAACGCCCTGGATAGATCCTTTAAATTACCCAAATACAGAGAGCTCAGAATGGGAATGAGGGATTGTAATTCTGTATATAGCTAAATGTAATGCCTGGATACATCCCAGAGAATGTTGAGTAGATAATTGAAAAGTATTGGCAAAGTCCCTTGAGGGATGGGAGAAAAAATATGGAACTACTAAACTTTGCCACCGGGGAAGATACTGTCTCAAACATTAGGAACTCCCGAGCCAATAGGACAAGCCCTTGATCTTTTTTTTTTTTAATGTAAAAGTAATGTTTACTGATTATAAGCAGGACAAAGCAATAGAGTTGTGCTTCTTTTGCAGACTTGAGACCATGAAATATTTAGGTACAGTTTTTTCCCTACAAACATGAAACAATATTCATATAGAAGAAACACTTTCACAAATAACTCATGGATGATGAACACACACCAAAGTTCTACCAAAGCAAAATATAAACTGAAAATTATTGGAATTATTTGTATATTAAATTCAACATGTTCACTCTATTTAAAAAGTAAAACCTGTAGAAGCTTGTAATAAATTGCTTCCATTTCTAGATACTATGGAGAAAGCACATGACCATTGTTTATGACTGCTAAAGTCTTAAATTTGAAATTACTGCTATGCCACTTATGAAAATAATTTTAGGTAAAATTCTTTCTTCCAGAAAATTGCTGAAATATTTAAATATTTGTTTTAGAATTATAGTGATGGATGTGCATTTTAAAAATCCATTAATTCCATCATAACCCATGGAAAAATGAACACATTATTTTCATATTCCATGATTAAATTTTTCTTCATAAATATAAAATTTAAGAGTCAATATCAATTACTGGAGAAAAGTCAGTATTGTAAGGACTTGCAAATTGTTTCCATTGTAATAGAATTTAGAAGTAAATATCCACATTAAAAATATTCTGTGCTAATAAGCAATGCTTAAACATGGGTTACATGCAAAGTTTGAACCAATTGGGAGAAATTTAACAGCAATTTCTTTGTGTATGATACACAATAATTTCTTTGTGCTATTTATAAATATATCATACATACTGTTTATACCAATATGGCATTGTACAGCAAGCATAATGCCATCTGATTCTTACAAAAGTGAATCATTTCAATAAGTCAGTAAAATAAATGGTAGTACCTGCTTTTAAGCATACAGATTATAAAACTGAAGTTTACTTTCCCCTGAATGGTTTTGCACAGCAACAGAGAAATAAAAAAAAGGAAACATAGGAATCAAAATGGCAAAATATGCAAGAAATTGTTATTCACAGTGACATGGCTACATAGAATGCATTATTCTATGCATATTCTTTCTGTTTGTTGAAATTTCAAGGGGAAAAGCACTTGTTTTTCTACAGGTTCACAAAACAGCATAACAAGAGCAATCAAGGAGAATGTAATGTAGGTGTTAGTTGGATTAACCAACTATGGCCCAATGCTCATATCCATATTTCCAATTCAAGCAATGGTTACAAAAACTACTTCCCATCTTTCCTAAAATACACACATAAAACTTTGCCTGCTTCTCCCCAGAAAACAACTCTATATAAGAACAATCTATTTCATTTAATGGATATATAGTATCATATCTAGTCCATCTTTTATAGCCAACATTTTTTTTAACTAAAATTTTTTTTTAAACATAACATACAAACACGAACATTCTTACCATGTGATCATTCCATTCTTGGTATATGATCAATAACTCACAATATTATCACATAGTTGTATATTCATCACCATGATTATTTCTTAGAACATTTGCATCAATTCAGAAAAATAAATAAAGAGAAAAAAATAACCTCATACATGCCATACCTCTTAAGACCCCTCCCTTTCATTGATTGCTAGTATTTCCACCTACCCAATTTATTTTAGCTTTTGTTTCCCCTATTTTTTCTATACCCCTTATCACTCCCTTTCATTGATAACTAGCATTTCAATCTACTCAATTTATTTTAACATTTGTTCCCCCTATTATTTATTTATTTTTAATCCATATGTTTTACTTATCTATCCATACCATAGGTAAAAAGAGCACCAGACACAAGGTTTTCACAATCACACAGTCAAACTGTGAAAGCTATGTCCTTATACAATCATCTTCAAGAAATATGACTACTGGAACACAGCTCTACATTTTCAGGCACTTCCCTCCAGCCTCTCCAACATACCTTAACTAAAAAGGTGATATCTACATAATGCGTAAGAATAACCTCCAGGATAGCCTCTTGTCTCTGAAATCTCTCAGCCATTGACACTTTATTTTGTCTCATTTCTCTCTTCCCCCTTTTGGTCTAGAAGATTTTCTCATATCCTTAATGCTGAGTCCCAGCTCATTCTATGATTTCTACCCCACGTTGCCAGGGTGGTTGTTTACACACTTGAGAGTCATGTCCCATGTAGAGAGGGGGGAGGGCAGTGAGTTTCTTTGTCATGTTGGCTGAGAGAGAGAGGCCACATCTGAGCAACAAAAGAGGTTCTCTGGGGGTGACTCTTAGGCTTAATTTTAAGTAGGCTTAGCCTATCCTTTGCAGGGATAAGTTACCTATGAACAAACCCCAAGATTGAGGGTTCAGCCTATTGCTTTGGTTGTCCCTACTCCTTGTGAGAATATCAGGAATTCTTCACATGGGGAAGTTGAATCTTCCCCCTTTCTCGCCATTCCCCAAGGGGACTTTGCAAATACTTTTTTATTCACTGTTCAAATCACTGTGGGATTTATTGGGGCATCGCTCTGGACAAACCTACAAAATCTCATGTCTTACTCAAGGTTCCATGTACTTATGGTGTTCAATTAAACTGTCCACATAAGTTATATTAGGAAATGCACTAGTCAAATTATAAATGTTGTGCCAAATAAACATTTTTTGTTTTATAGCCAAATCTGATGCCACTACAAAAGAAAGCAAATTGGACAACAGTCACATGTATTAGCATCTATAAAGCTATAATGGCATGAAGATATCTATAATAAAATTATTTTCCTTAACAGTCTCAGGTTTCAACCAGATGAATTGCTGAAGACCCATTGACTGATGATTTCAAAGTCATTTCAAAGTCATCTGGCAAAGAAAGATTGGCTGTTCCCATTGGGACTGCTACTGGTTCTGTTCATCATACAGGAGCTGTGGGGAAACTGAGGCGTTAGGGCTTGGCAAACATGAGAAGCTGGAGGGGAGGCCTCCTGTGCAAGCCCTTGGTCTTGAGGCTTGCTCTTGTGAAGTTTATTTATGTAGTGGAGAAACTTAACCTACCTATAGTTATGCCTAAGAAGGACCTCTTTGGTTGCTCAGATGTGGCTTCTCCCTTTCTAAGCCCAGTGTTCAGGTGAAATAACTACCCTCCCCCCTATGTGGGACATAGCATTCAGGGTAAAAGTCTCCCTGGCAACGTGGGAAATAACTGCCAGGGATGAGCCTGGCCCTGGCACCATGGGATCGACAATGCCTTGCTGACCTAAGGGGGGAAATAATTGCAACAAACAAGGTATCAGTGGCTGACATAGTTCAAATAGTGTCGAGGGACTACTGTGGAGGCTAGCTGAGGCAAGCCTCAGCTAGACATTGCTGCATATATCATGGTTTGCCAAACCTGAACCAAACTATTCCTGCCAAACCTAAAGAACACCAAGGGCTTTATTTGGGACTCTACAAAAGTTCCATGCACTATGATTACTTTCCAGAAACCTACAACTTCCAGAAAACTACAACTTCTGGATGGGTTCCTAGGCCAGATAAGTTCTGAAACCCTGGAGAGAGCCCAGCCTCTCCAGAACATCAGCTAGTTCCATCCCCCATCTCACATTATCAACAGCCCCTTCCAATATGGAAAAGTTAGAATGGTAATGGCCCAAATACCCCTAAAGATTTGGAGAGAGGTCAAAGAAGAAGGAGTTATAACAGAGAAGATAGTGTTTAACAGATGAGCATGATTCCTGAATCATTATATTGATATTTCTTTTAGTCTTCAGTGTCTTAGAGTAGCTGGAAGTAAAAAACTAAAATAGTGGAATTGTAGCCCACACCACACTCTGAAATCTGTTCTACAGCTAATTGTTGCAGTGTGCTTTGAAATTTATTGCTTTTTTGTATATATGTTATTTTTCACAATTAAAAAAGATTTAATGAGAATATCTAATACTGACAAGTATACTGTGTAATGTTGTTTTCAGACAGGGCAGGTGGAAATGCTAATTGATACAACTATGCTGGAAAGCTATTTGACAATGCCTGTTCATGAACTTTTGGTGTTGTAGTTCTATTTTTGGAACTCTAGCTTAGGAAATGAAATTTGAATAAAGATTAATCTGCAAAGATATTCAACAGTGTTATTTAATTGCAAAAAAGGGGAAACAACCAAAATGCCTAAAGGCAAGGAAATGCTATGTGCCCTCCATTTTTATTGACATGTGCATAAATGCCATTGAATGGTTATAAGAAGATATTATAAATCTCATGATAAAATGCTAAGAGAATAAAAAGGGAGAACTTAAAAGTGTGTTTACAGGTAGAATTCAACTATGAAAAATCTATATAGAAAAAAAAGAGTAGAAGAAAACATACCACAGTGAGATTAATTCTCAGTTTGTGAGTGTTTTTACGTGTGTGGCAATTTTACATTTTTCTGTACTTGGTGGTTTTCTACAATTTATTACTTTAATATGTATTTATTGGATTTTTATCATATGCCAAGCCCTATTCTAGGTATCAGAGAAATGATGGTAAAATAAAACAGGAAAAGGCCCTTGCTTCCATGGAGGGTTCATTCTAGTGGGGCTGACCTACAATTAAATGAGCTAATTATAGATTGTGAAAGTACCAAGAAGGAATGGGGAGCAGATGTTTCATCAAGGAAGAGTTAGTGATGATTTCTCTGAGAAAGTGACATTTGAATTGAGACCTGAAACATTAGAAAGATGGAGAAGAGAATCACAGGCAAGGGGTACAGCCTGAGCAAAGGCCCTGAGGTAGGCAAAAGCTTGTCCTATTAGACCATAAAAAGGACATCATTGTGTCTGGAATGGTGACTTCAAAGAGATGCAGTTCAATAGAAAAGAAGAGTCCAGGCCACACAGGGCTTATTAGGCCAGGATAACAATTGTGGATTTTGACTTATTCTAAATGAAATCAGAATTCACCGAGCTACCACTATTCTACAGATTAGAAGACATAACTTCAAAAACCTGAAGACTGAGGTAATGGTTTGCTAAGGAAGCATTCAGGCTGCCAGCACAAGAAAACAACGCCTCTGTTTAAGTAAGAATTACATAGGGAAAGAGCAGAGGAGATGTGTCCTTTGATTAGGAATGTTCTTTTCTTTAACATGATACTTGGAGACAGAAGGTCCTAAATGGGATTCATTTTTTTTTTCCTTACATGGTATGGTTGATTGAATCATGTATCCCATTTTAGCATATTCTTAATCTTAATCCATATTCCTGTGGGTGTGAAACCATTGTAAGTAGGATTTCTTGAAGATGTTATTTTAGTTAAGCTGTGGCCCAACTGAATGAGAGTGGGCCTTAATCCGCATTATTGGAGGTTTTATAAACAGAAGTTCAGACATAGTAAGTGAAAGCCACAGAGATGATCTGGAAGTTGGAATTCAAAAGAATCTAGAAGTGAAAGGAGAGGAGATCGCCATGTGACCCTGCACAGGGATATAAGCCAAGAACCCCCAAGGATCCCTGGCAGCCAGCACCAAGATATTATAAACTTTGGGGGAGCAATCATTGTCTTGCCGACACCTCAATTTTGGAGACATCAACTGTGAGTCAATAAATTCCCACTGTTTAAATCAACTCATAGTGTGGTATTTGTCATAGCAGCCTGGCAAACTAAGACACATGGCTACAAAGTCTAAACTTGACTTGGGGAGTCCAGATAGTCTTTGATTTCCCCATGGAATCAAGGATTTAGACTAAGGGCTGCTGCACCGTACCTGAAAACTGCTACCACACAATCGCCATGCCTGCCCACCTCCTACCCACAGCCGACCACCTGCTGCCCACAGATGTCCAGACTCCCAAGGACGGGAAGGAGAAAGACTGTCTGACTTTCCCAGAATTTTGCTGCATTTTTATCCTTTCATAGGGATATTTTAAGGGAACCCACACAAATAATTTTGTCATAAACCAATTTAGATTTGGTTGTATCCCTTGATGACTGATTTATTTTATAATATAGTGTTGGAGCTTATTAGTAATTAATATAGTGTTGGAGCTTATGCGATTAGTAGTGTTCTTGGAAAAGGCCTTGAAAAGTGAACTATTCACTTACTGACTGTACTAATAAGCAAAAAATATTAAGCTATTATGTTAAATTGACAATTTCCCTCTGTTAAAAAGTTATTTTAAATAAATAGATAAATAGAAAAATGCAGGTGCTCGAGATGATGTGGAGAGACAGGTATATCTATTCACTGTTCGTCAGCCAGTAGAATGGTGCAGCCTCTGTGGAGGGCAGTCGAGCGGATCCACAGGAGGCTAAATATATGATCACCATATAATCATGTAATCCCATTGAAAGGAATATTCTTGTAAGTACTGAAAGCAGGGACACAATTAGACATAAACACTGATGCTTATGGTGGCATTATTCTTGATGGCCATTGGATGGAGTTAGCCGAACGGTCCATCAACTGATGAGCAGAAGAGCGAATGTGGTAAAATCAGATGATGGAATATGGTGCGGCTACAGAAAGGAATGGGGCTGTGAGGCTTGCAACGAGATGAATGAACCAAGAGGACATTATGATGAGCAAGATAAGCCGGAAACAAAAGGACAAATATTCTAGGGTCTCATTTAGAAAATGCTTATAAGAAAATTAGGGCCTAGATTATAAGATTTATAGCAGCCACATTTATTGGTTTTAACTGTTATTTCTTAAATTCTGAGATGATGTGCTCTATGTGTATAACCTGGTGTTTCCCTGAACTGCGGATGTCTGTGTGACAGCTAAGATTCAGGGTTAGAGTTCTGCAGCTCTGAAAGTCAACATTAGTCCACACAGCAACTGTTAAAGAAACTGGAATAGAGATCAGACTTCAATTACAGATATGAAGGAAGTAGATCTGGTTAGGCCTAAGATAAAGCAGAATACAGGGTAAAGGATGGTATTGTCTATATTTTAAATCTTCAACTTTGTTGAGAGACCAAAGGAAAGGATGTTTATTTTGTCCAAAATTTAAGTTTCAGTCATATACTATCTAACTTAACCTGTCTGTTCAGGTTATTTAAACACCCTAAATACATGGAGCTTAGAGTAGGGAATGAGATCTTGTTATTCTGTGTAGCTTAATGTAATATCCTAATATATTCCAGAGTATTTTGGGTAGAAAACGGAAAAGAATTTGCAAAATCCCTTGCAGTGTTGGAGAAAAAAAATACAGAACTATTAAACTTCCCCACCTGGGAAATTCTTGATAGTCTCATAAGCATTAGGGACTCCCAATTTAATAAGCTAAGCCCTCAAACTTGAGACTAGCACTTATGAAACTTATTTCTGTAATGGTGCAGCTAAAATCTTCCTATAATTATGCCTAAGACTCACCCCCCAGAGAACCCCTTTTGTTGCTCAGATATGACCTCTATTTCTCTAAGCCAAAGTCTGCAAATAAACCCAGTACTCTTTCCCCTACATGGGACATGACTTCCAGGGGTGTAAGTCTCACTGGCAACATGGGACATGACTCCCAGGGATGAGCCTGGCTCTGGCACCATGGGACTGACAATGCCTTCTTGACCAAAAAAGGGGGAAAGAAATGAAACAAAATAAGGTTTCAGTGCTAAGAGATTTCAAATAGGTTTGAGAGACCACTCTGGGGGTTACTCCTATGCAAGCTTCAGCCAGATATTGCAGATCGCCATGGTATTCCAAGCCCCAACCAACAATAATCCTGAAAACCTTTAAGAATACCCTGGGCTCTGTCTAGGACTCTACAAAAGTTTTACTTATTAAGTTTATTTTTTCAGAAACTTAAAATCTCCAGATTGTTCCTATCCCAGATAAGTCCTGAATGCCAGAGGTATCAGTTTCTCCAAGAATATTAACCAGTTACATTCCTCTACTCCAAAATGTTGACACCCCTTTTCAGCATAAAGAAGTTAGAATGGTCATTGCCCAAATACCTCTGAAGATGGAGAGATTGATCAAATGAGAGGGAGGAGTTGCAACAGAGAAGTTAGGATTTAACAAATGATTATCACTACTGAATCATTATAAAGATATTTCTTTTTAGTTTCTAGTTTCATTATTGACAGACCCTTCCAACATGAAAAAGTTAGAATGGCCATAGTCCAAACACCCCTAAAGAGAGGGATAGAAGGAGCAAAGCTGATGTAGTTATACAGAGAAATAGGATTTAACAATTGAATATGATTGCTGAATCATTAAATTGATATCTCTTTTTAGTCCCCAGTATCTTAGAGCAGCTGGAAGTAAAAACCTAAAATTGTGGAATTGTAACCCATGTTGAACTCTGAAATACATTCTACAGCTAATTGTAATGTTGTTTAAATATTTCAATAAATATTTGAAATTTATTGCTTTTTTGTGTATATGCTATTTTTCACAAAAAAGGAAAAAAGTATATTGTGATGATAAAAAAGTATTTATACCTTCTAGCCTCCTATATTCTGGAGCAGCTAGAAGGAAAAATCTGAGATCGTATGGTAGCACATGACAAACTCTGGAACCTGTCCTGAAACTACTTGTTGAGGGGTCCTTTGGGAACTAATGCCTTTTCATTTCTTTGCTTTGTATATACAATATATTACACAGTAAAAAAGTTAAAAACAAGAAGCAAAAAAACAGTAAATAAGATATGACTATATAGCTTTTATATTGTGACTTGTGATTGTAAAAATCTTGTGACTGATGCCCCCTTTATCCTGTGTATGGCTAGATGAGTAATATAATAAGGACATACCTGATAAAAAATGTAGAATATAGGGTACCTAGAGAGAGACACATAGCTGTAGAAAGGGGAGCAGTTAATTTAGTACATATTTAGTACATATTTAGTACATTTACTAATAGTACTAAATGTACTAAATATGTACATTTAGTAGAATGTACAGAATTGTTAAGTGTTTGGGAATGGTTAGAGGTGATCGTAACACATTCTTGGGATTATAAAAAAAAGTAACATATTATAGGTGAATTTTATTGATAGTGGTTGTTTAAATCATGTGTGTAAATAAATTCTTTCATGAACCACTACAAATGTAAAAAGATTAATAGGTATAAGGGGAAAAGCATAGCTACTGTGAACTATGGACTATAGTTAAATGTAATATTTTAATATTCTTTAATCAATAGTAATAAATGTCCTATACCAACACTGTGGATCAACAATGGGGGTGAATAAAGTGTAGAGGAGGATGTGAGTTTTAATGTTTTTATCCTTATTTCTGTTCTGGTTCAGAGTAATGAAAAGATTCTAAAATCGATCATGGGGATGTATGCACAACCATATTATGATACTGTGAGCCAGTGATCATATACTGTTGATGGTTGGTATGGTGTGTGACTATATCTCAATAAAGTTGAAAAAAAAGTTATTTAGTTGCACTAAAGCAATATTATTATGCCATCATGCATATAATTTCTGTATTTATTAATAATTTTGAGGCTAATCGCATAATCCTAGCCAGTTTTAAACTCTACTCTTTGGTCAGCCATTCAAACATTATTGGGAAAGGTTTTTATTTTAGTAGAATGTAGATTAATCAGATTGCTGTGGTATGATGCTCTTTTGAGAAGTTTTGGTTTCTGTGCTGAATGTGATGGCATATATACTGTGAATGAGTGGTTAGGTAATATTCTCTGGATATTACCCATATCTCAGAGAGGCTGTGAAAATTTTCAAGCTTCTATCATTTTCCCCCAATTTCCTCAAAATCTCATGCTGATATTTGAAAGAACGTTAGATTCTCATTTGTTAAATAGAGGACAAGTTAAATAATCTTTAGTAATGACTTGGAAAGTTTTGCTGGATTCTTTACCAGAAGGGTCCTCTCATCCACCAAAATACCAGGGTGTGAATTTTGGGGGTGCCAACCTATCTTTATGTTGGTGCTCAAATTTCTAACCCTAGCTCTTGCTTCTTAACTATCATAGATAAGTTAATTCTAAAATTACCTGTGTTGAGAATAGTGATATAAGCTTATAGGCTCACAGAACCATAAAATAGAGTCTATAGAACTCACTGAGTTTGGTTACTGACATTATTTTTTTAGATGAAGAATTTTAAAAGATCAAGGAAGTTGTCTAAAATCTTAGATTGTTTGTGGTAGAGTTGGACTGAAGCCTCAGATTTCTTTTAGTGTTGCCTTTGAACTGCTAGTACTATAATTCAAACATGCTGGATTCTTCCTTTATGAAAATTGAAGACTGCAACCAGAAGTTAAAGCAGTTCTCCTGGACAGAATCCCTTTTATTAGAGCAGTTCCATTCCTTCTCTACTATAAAGCTGAGGCTTTAAAAAAGTATTTTTATTGACAAACCTTCACACACATACATTCCATACATGGTATAGAATCAATGACTCACAATATCGTCACATAGTTGTGTATTCATCACTCTGATCATTTTTAGAACATTTGCATCACTCCAAAAAAAAAAAAAAGAAAAAGGAAAAACTCATACACCCCATACCCCATGCTCCTCCTTCTTATTGACTACTAGTATTTCAATCTACCCAATTTATTTTACCACTTATGCCCCTTACTATTTATTAATTTTTATCCACATATTTTACTCATCTATCCATACTCTAGATAGAAGGAGCATCATATGCAAGGTTTTCACAATCACACAGATACAGTGTAAAAGTGTACAATTGTCTTCAAGAATCAAGGCTACTGGAACACAGCTCAAAGTTTCAGGGACTTTCCTCCAGCCACTCCAATACACCATAAACTGAAAAGGGACATCTATATACTGCATAAGAATAATCTCCAGGATAACCTCTTGACTCTGAAATCTCTTAGCCACTGAAAATTTACTTTGTCCCCTTTCTCTCTTCCCTCTTTTGGTCAAGAAGGCTTTCTCAATTCCATGATGCTGGGTCCCAGCGAATCCTAGGAATTCTGTCCCAGATTTACATCCCTGGGAGTTATGTCCCCTGTAGGGGGGAGGGCAGTGAGTTCCCCTGTGCCTGTCGAGCTGGCTTAGAGAGAGAGACCACACCTGAGTAACAAAAGGGCTCTCTGGGGTAACTCTTAGGCTTAATTTTAAGTAGGACTAGCCTGTCCTTTGCAGGAATAAGTTTCATGGGGGTGAACCCCAAGAGTGAGAACTCAGCCTATTGATTTGGTGTCCCCAATGCTTGTGAGAATATCAGAAATTCTCCAAATGGATATGCCAAACATTTCTTTCTTTCTCCTCAGTCCATCAAGAGGACTTTGCAAATCCTTCTTTATTCACTGCCCAAATTACTCTGGAATATATTGGGCCATAACACTAACCTGGACAAACCAACAAAGTATCATGCACTATTTAAGATTCCATGTACTTATGATATTCAACTAAACTGACTATACAAGTTAAATTCGGAAATGCACTACTCAAAATATAAATTTTGCACCAAATAAACATCTCTCCCTTTGGTCTCACACAGAAGAGTCAAAGTTTTAAAATATGGGTGATATCATCCTTTACCCTGTATTCTGATCTACCCCAGTCCTACCTAGACCAGCTTCATTCATATCTCTAGTTGAAGTCTGAAGGGTGAGGCTTTTATGAACATGGAAAATATTTGCCATTTTGCACAAAGGAAAAAGCTTTTTTTTGTTCTGGGTGTTTTCAAATATTTTTGGAGTTCTTGATTCCCTTGGATAAAGCCTGATAAGTAAAGCTGAATCTCTTTTGGAAGTTCATGTGTCCTAAAATGTTGCATTCCTATTGTGTATATTTTATTAATTCTATTTTCTTTCTCCATTCTGTTTTTCCTTATCATTAGGAAAGGCAATGCTTTGAAATGATCACATTGTAAGAAAGTAAACATTTAAAAAGGAATAGAAAGGGAAGACGAATTTGTTCCCTGATTTCCTTGACCCTGTCTGGCTTTCTTTAGATACACTAGTGCTGGTTGTTCTGACTTCTTTCCTGTTACCAGACTTTTCATGTTCAGCACACTGATGAGCTTGAATTGTTCTTTTTGTTAACTTAGAAGCCTGCAAATGATGAAAAGATTACAAATTCAGTAGGTCAACTTTGAGACATTTTTCTGAATTAAAAAATTCTTTGGGTTTAATAGCCTGTTTTAAAATAAGGGAAGAGAACAGGGTAAACTAATGTCTGGGAAGAGAAAAGACTGTATATCAGAGAAGTATGTAAAGCTCTGACCAACAGAAATTTTGGCATATAGATTCCAAATGTAGGAAAATTGATATAATGACACCAATTTGTTGGAAATAGTGCCTGTGCTGTATGAAGCTATTATGTACCCCCGAAAAGCCATGCTTTAATTGTGATCTAATCTTGTGGGGGGGCATCTGTTTCTTTTAATCTTGATTTAATGTTGTGGGGCTGAAACTTTTGATCAGATTATCTCCATGGAGATGTGACATGCCCAATTTTGGGTGTGACCTTTTAATTAGATGAGATGTGACTCCATCCATTCAAGGTGAGTGTTTATTTAGTTCCCTCGATCTCCTGGCTAAGCTCCTCTGTGAAATACAAAATTCAAGGAGACTCAGATGAGGAGTCTAGTAACAAATGGTTTGAAATTGTGTGTCTAGAGAATCATTCATCTTCCCAACATCAGCCCTGTAAAATATGAGGGTGAAGAATAACTGTATTTTGGAAAACTCCTGCACTTAAATTGCAAATTTATAGAGTCATAAAATATTGGTCTATACAAGACTTCAAGATGACTGGATCCACTGCTCTGTTCTGATTCATTTCCTATTTTCAGAGGAAGTCACTGAGGTCCTGTAAGGTTAAACATCTTCCCCAAAGTCAGTAGCAAGTTAGTTGCCAAGCTAAGACTGAGATCTTTGTCTATCCTTAACTCTCTTTCTGGAGCCCTCTCCCAACACCACCTCCTGTGTCTATGATCCAGCCTGAATCATTAAATAAATTTAATGATTCTTGGTAGAGTAGAAAAAGATGCATTTCATTGTTATGTCTTTAAAATTACGTTTGCACCCCAGTTCTTTCAGCCATTGCTCTATGGAATACAAACCTATTTAGATTGTTTGCATGAGGTAACTACAATCTAAATAGTAGTTAGATAGGTGAAGACCTGTCACTAATGTGTACACAGTGCTTCCTGTGTATCAAGTCTTGTTCTAAAGGTTTTTACGTACATTGATTTATTCTTCACAATGCTGCAAGGAGGTCTATTCTTGTTCTTATTTTTATCGTTCCTGTATGGAATGGAAACACAGAGGGGCCAAGTAATGACCAAGATTACAAAGCTAGTTGAACCAAGATTCAAAAGCCTTTGTGAGATTAGAATTGAGAAATAAGAGAGAAAGATTCCACTCTTAGGATTCACCTGGGTGAATGTATATCCACGGTCTGAGGTCTCTTTTCATGCAAGGAAAGGGCCTGAAACTATCATTTTAAAAGTCACCTAGATTTTGATAACTCTACTGAATCCTACTTAATTTAGAATATAAAGTTCTACCTTAGTACCTAAAATTGATCAAAGAGGACATTCATTCATGTTGATTGCCGGTGGAATAAAAGGTGAGCTATTTGATACAATGTCAACAACAAAGTAGTGTTTTATTTTCTTATTGGATTTCATTTATGTTGTTTTAATAAAAATTTTTATAGGAATGTACTTTACAAGCTAAGAAAAATTATGAAAAGAAAAGAAAATTTTCTCTCTGATTAGTATGTGATTTGTTCTTCCTTACCCACCCAGTTATATACAAATATTATCCTTTCTTGCTTCTTTATTGGTATTTGAGTTGAAGATAAAAATTGCCATGTATGTGTCAAATATTCTACAGATATAAAGTCACCTCTAATTTGAGTGGTTATCTGATCGAAGGCTTTAGTAAAATGACTGTGTGGTAATACTGCAGTTATGCAGTTTGCGTGTGTGAGTGTGGCAGAAGTTATGATTTAATGAAAAGTTCATAAAAGTAATAAAACAAATGATTTATTTAGTACAGTTGTATTAGACACAGTGTAGATAAAATTTAAATTGCTCACCACCACTGAACAGCCTTTGACACGTGCTGACAAATATTTTAAGTCAAAACAGAAATATTGCAGCACTTTGAGCACGTGAGATTGTGTGCACGTATACGTTATGTGTGGGGGTGGGAGGAAGTGGAGAAAGTGGAGGAGATGTGAACAAATTAATTTAGCAAAGTCCAATTTTTGTAATTTTTATTGGTGCAGTTATATTAAATTCTATTGTTGATTCGCTTTGCTTTATGGAATAGACACATTCATTAAAGAAAATTGCCAGAAGGGCATAGTCCATGTTCAAATGATTCTCATTTTAAGATGTGTTCCTGGAGAAGAGGGGAAAGCACAATGGCTCATCAATACCTCAAGGTTACTAAAACGATCATGTTAAAATGTCATAGAATATAAATGTAAAGAATCATAGCGCTTAAAAATTTAAAGGATAAAGGGTAAAAGAATAAAACACACTAGATTGTTGATTTCCAAGGCTGCTGCAGCCGTGTTTGAATGTTCTACAAGTGAGGCTGGACAGTTCCTCTTGGTTGCTGTGGTGCTGTCTCACAGCATTTCATAGGAGCTATCAAGTTAGGAAATGAACAGATTTGGGTTTAAGAAGGAGAGATTTAGAGCATGAATGAGGTAAATGTTTTAAAATGCAACTGAGTAAGTTTATAAAACTACAATCAAGAGTAGGGAATAATTGGGCCGCCTGTTTAATGAAAGATATGACAGAGTCTAAAAGTACAGACGTATATTTATCAAGTGCTTGTTCATTTAAACCCTTCTTCAATTTTCAGTAAGCTTGGATTTCTTTGTTCTTATTTTGTATTATGCAATAATTTTTCATGATGTATTTTTGTATTTGACCTTTTTTTTTGCCTTACACTTTACAGGGTTGAAGTGTGTTTGTCTTTTGTGTGACTCTTCAAACTTTACCTGCCAAACAGAAGGAGCATGCTGGGCTTCAGTTATGCTATCCAATGGAAAAGAACAGGTGATCAAGTCCTGTGTCTCTCTCCCAGAATTAAATGCCCAAGTCTTTTGTCATAGTTCCAATAATGTTACCAAAACTGAATGCTGCTTCACAGACTTTTGCAACAACATAACACTCCACCTTCCAACAGGTGAGGGGTTTATCTTTGTTCATTCACAACTGTTCATTCAAATTGTCTTATGTTTCTTTAAGTAAGAAAATGTGTTTCACAGTTCTGTTTTGTTTTTGGCTGGTAAAATTCTCTAGAGCCTAGCAGAGGTTGATTTTTTTTTAAAGAAAATTGCCCAATGCTGTCAAAACATTGACAACAACATAACAATTTTGATGAAATCTCTCTGCATGAATTGTATTTTTTGAAGTGACTAATGGACTTAGAATAAAATCTCAATTTTCATGAAGTCTTTTGGACGACAGAAATTGAGATGAATACCAAGAAAGAAAAGAAAAAGAATGAACTAAAGGCAGTGGGTTGCCAACTTTTATAGAGAGAGATTTCTTTTTGCATGGATACCTTCTGCTTATTTCTTCCATTGCCCATACTCAAGCAAGGGCACTCATTAACAGAGAGAGGCAGAAAGGAATTTGATCTTTCATTACTCATATTGTTCACATATATTCCTGTATTTTCCGCAATTTTATGGTCCTTTATCCTAATTTACAATGTTACTGAAAATCTTAATCTCACCTCTTATCTGCAAACAGGAATCAACAACTGGGAGATGTTAAAGGAAATGTAGTTCTGAGTAAAAAACTGGTTTATAACATGACAATGGTCCTATTACTGAATATTCTTTAATATTTATTAATGTAAGTAATAGCAAAATGCTTATTGATGTGTTAATATCTATACATATATACACACAGTTTTTAAGTAATGTAATGAAATGACTTAAGTAATGAAATTTACTTACATTTTAAGATAATATTAATCAATCTTCAGGCATTCCTAAATCACCATGTCAGTATACTACCACAGTATTTTTTTAACTAGTATTTTTTATTTTTATAAATCAACTACCTTTTTTTTAACTTAAAAGCATTTTAAACAGAAACATGGTATCAATACCACAAATGAAAAACCAGTTTTACTTGCCATAAATAGAAGATAATTTTGTAAATAAACGACAACAACAACAACAACCAATGCTGTGGCATTCCATTTAGACATTTCGTGTTTTCTTTCTAAGAGAGAGAAGAAAAGTGTTAAAGACATACAATGCTGAACTGAGATTTTTTATAAATAATCAAAAAACGACAACAAAAAAAACAAAAAGAAAACTAGGTAGGAAATCATGTGATTCAATGTTATTTAATACGTTTTGTATGCCAGCTCAATTCATATTAAGAACCCCTAAAATCATTTTATGTACCACCATTAGCACTTGTCCCATCTTTGAGAAACACCTTCGTAAGGCATTATTTTCTATATCACAACTCCAAAAGACATACCTGGGGTACTCCATCCCTAAAAGCTACTTCCAGTCTTGATTTTTAGATCCCACTTGTCTTTCCTCTTGCTCAAAATCCACAGATTTCCTTGATTTGATAGTGATCTGGGATCTGTTCTGGCCACTCTGCTTTCCTTACATTTCCTTTCCAGGTTTGTCTGTGGGCCAGAAACACTCTGAAGTGAAGGCGCCCTATTTTTGGTGCTGGGCTTACCCCTGATTAAGATCCAAAAGACGAAGGCGGTGGGGAGGAATGTCCTCAGTCAGTGGCAGTGACCTGTTTAATGTGTCTTCTCAAAAATAAGGTATCCAGGGTAGGCCACAATGGCTCAGCAGGTAAGAATGCTCACCTGCCATGCCAGAGGACCTGGGTTTGATTCCTGGTGCCTGCCCATGTTAAAAAAAATAATAATAATGTATCCAAAACACCACACTCTGCCAGAGCATTAGGGATACAAGACACTACCTTGGTTATAACAAAAGGTCTGGGAACACAAGATTCTCTACATGCAGTTGGGAAAGTTAAAGGTATTTAGTGCAGCTAGAATGCAGTTTCTTCTCAGACCAACTATAAATGCTGCCTAAGCACTGAGAAGCCTATGACTGTACTCCAAGTCCCATCAACAACCAGTCTCTCTTCTTAAAATATCAACTTCATTGAGATATATTTTGTATATAATAAAATGTCCACATTTTACGTGCATAGACTCATGAGTTTGACATGATGTAATCTCACGTAACCACCGTCAGATTTCCATTTCCATTAGCTGTCAGTGTTCTTGATCAGTCCCACTTCCCCCAGGGACAGACAACTGATCTCTTTTCTATGACTCTAGATTCACTTTTCCTAGAGTTTCAGAGGAGTCACAGGAGATGTACTATTTTGTGTTTGACTTCTTTCACTCAGTATCATGTTTTTGAGATTCGTCTTTGTTGTTAGGGGTATCAGTTGCTTATTACTTTTTATTGCTGGGTAATACTGTGTGAACATGCTACAGTGTTTGATCCATCCACCCATTGCTGGGTATTCATTTTGTTTCCATTTTGGAGGTACTATTATCAAACTGTTGTGAAGATTCATGTGAAAGTCTTTGTATGAATATTTGTTCTCATTTCTCTTGAATGAACACCTAGGAGTAGAATTGCAGGATCCTATGATAAGTGTATGTTTAACTTTATAAAATCTCCCAAACCATTTTTAAACTGGTTGTACCATTTAACATGCCCACCAGAAATGTATAGTAGTTCAAGTTGGTTCATGCTCTTGCTAGAACTTGCTCTAATCAGTCTTTTTAATTTTAGCGATCCTAGTGGTTATGTGGGGTATTTCTTTGTGGCTTTAGTTTGCATTTCCCAAATAACGGATGATGTTGTCATCTTTTCTTGTGCATATGGGCTGTTTGTATATCATCCCTTATAAAGCATTTATTGAAATCTTTTGCATGCTAAAACACTTGGGTCATTTATCTTATGGTCAAATTGTAAGTTCTTTATATATTCTTTTTCCATGTTATCAGAGACTATTATTGATACCTCCTGCTGTGCCTAATATGGATTTCTTGACTTCAAATATGATTACATGTATGAGAAAGCATTCTGAAAAGTGTACAGTATGACATTTCTGCAGTACTCAATAGTCTGCATCATATTCACGAGCAAAACTGTAGAAGAAAAGGGCAGGAGGTGACTAAAGGAAGTTGGCCAAAATCTGGAATTTCCCTTTGCCATTCCAGCTGTAAGCCAAGTGGATCCTTGCCTCTCTGGCTCCTTCATCTTTATTATTTTGTTACTTAACCATCATCCCACACGGCGGGGTCATTTCTAGATTCCTGAATTGATGCTGCTCCAACTACTGAGATAGATCTGATAGTGGTTCATCTGGCCTTGGATCTTGTCTGCAATGTTTGATCTCTTGCTTTGTTACCTTGTGACAAAATTCTTACCTTGAATACAGCTTGTGACTTTTCTTCTCCCTGTTGCTCTCCCTGCAGGTGCCCTAGTAACCCTGCAATTGAACAAAGCCTGTGCTTACTCTTGCCCTCCTGAAAATCCTTTTAAGTATTTGACTCTAATTCCCCAAATCCTAGCTAGTGGCTTTCATGCAGATTTCCACTGTGACACAAGGAAATCAGTATCCACACCTGCACCCACATGCATATACAACTGAAACATGGATTTTGCAAAGCATACTGACCCTTAAACATATATGAGGTACTCTGATCAATGTTACTGCTTTAAATAAAAATGCTGTTCAGACCCCTACTCAAAGGTCATAGACACAGTTCAAGCAACAACGCTTTAACTGATATTTAAAATGTGGTAGCTTTAAATGAAGCAAGGACATTTATTATTTTAATTTACTAGTACAAAAACTATTAAAAATCTAGCTATTATTTTCGTTTCAAATGCTTTCCGTTTAAATGGCCTTTACAAAGTCTTCTTGCTCATTAATTTTTATTGTTAAGATGGATTAGATTTGTCAAATTAATTTAGATCATTGTAAGTAAAATTTGATTTAGACCGCATTGAATTTAATCACTTGCCCTTACTAAAAATACTCTCTTCTGGTTTGGCATTCCACATTGGTTTAATTTTTAGGAGTTAGTTATTTTGTATTTGAAAGAAGTAATTTTATATTTTGGTGGAAATATAATATTTTAAGACCTTCCTCCCCCGCCTGAAGCTTATTGAAGCAGATATTTTTTGATGTCACTGGGGATGTGATCATTACAACAATTTAGAGTGATTTTTTTCTCCACGTAAACTTGGAAGACAGCAACTGTTTCCAAAAACAGTCACTTATTTGACTAGTGCTTTGAGTTCATGTCTTTATTAACAGCAAATATGTTATTATTTTCACAAAATTATTTTCGTGTCTTTACTAACAGCAAATATGTTATTATTTTCGCAAAAAGTGTATTATTGAATATTTTAAAATTAAATATAGACTATGCAAATCAGATAAACAAGAAAATATATATACTTTATGCAAATTACCCTAATTTTTTCTTCCTATTTATTTTTAGACCAGATAAGATCTATCTTTAAATCCCAGAGTATCTGCCCACCTTTCTGGATGTTACTTTTCTTCCTCTGACTCCAGTGCTCTTTGCTCCAAGACTGCCAGATTTTGTTGTTTCCTGTGTAGTAGCAATCCATGCAAGAATTTTCTGCCTTCAGCTTCCTCTGAGTTTAGGAGAACAGCCATTTGGGAAAAAAATTCACCCTCAGAAGTAAATATTCTTAATTCTTTAAGAATATTTTCATTTCAGAAGGAAAATACTTATTTATACAAAGTGGTACGCAATGTTAACAGGTAAAGTTAACAAATAATAAGTGATGTAATCACACTGGAAGATATTTTGAATATGTATTCCTTCAATGGATATTGCCCTCTACTTGGTTCTTATCAATTCTTTTAATAATTTCTTCGCTCCTTTTAAGACCCTGTTTTGATGTAGATAGGGCCCTTTTTCTCCTGCCTCCATATCTCTTAAACTTAAAAAATTTTTAAAAATATTTTTGTCTATGCTAATTTCCATATCTACAGATACTATAGATTTGACTCTGCAGTGTTTTGCTTAGTTTTCCTGCAAGCTCTGCCCTTGGTGGCTTCTTTCCTTGTGTGTTTTGTGATTTACTATTGTGAGCTCATATTTTGGGGCTCCTCACCTGAAGGAATCATGTGAAGTCTGTATTTAAAATGTGTCCCCCCAGAGATGATTTACTTTATCTTTCTTTTACCAGTTGGGGGTGCTACCGACCTAAATCTACTCATTTTTTTTTTTTGCAAGGGCAGGCACCAGGAATTGAACCTGAGTCTTTGTCATGGCAGGTGAGAAATCTGCCACTGAGCCACGGTCTCACCGCCCTCTACTCAAGATTTTGATTGGGCTTTTGGGGACCAACGGTTCTGGTTCTAACTTGCCTACAAGGGTACACACATGTAGTGAGATTTCACTTGGACAGATTTTACTTTTTTCTTTTCTGCTCTACCCAATGTCAAGGGTGAAAGAGACAAGTACACCCTCTGTCTCGCTCTGCAGAACATTTTAAATTTTGTTTTCAAGGTAGTACCATTCACGGTTGCCTGGTTTATGTGAGCATCTCACAGAAGACTTTTCATGCTTTTAGGCACCCCATTTTCTCTCCTCATCTTGTGATACAGTCTGATAAGTTATCCAGAAAAAAGTACTTGGCCACTGGGAATTGGCAGACGCCTGCAGGGCAAATGGCATCCCCAGTGCCCAAGCACCTCTCTGGATTTGCACTTTATATTTGGCTGCTGAGCAATTCATTTATTTCCTCACCAGCTTGCTTAGTCATATAATAAAAAAAATATTTTTTCATTTATATTTTATACAGCATTTTTGTGCTGTATCAAGAAAGATTTCTATGGACATCTCATGTGTAACTTGGCAGAAATGGAAATTCCAGGATAGTTTATTTTTGAAATTATGCTGGCATAATTAACTATCCATCTGGAAGAAAGAGTTGTACCACAGAGTCATACCGTATACAAAAATAAATTATAGCTCGATTAAATAGATAATTGTGAAGTATAGAATGATTTAAATGTCAGAGAAAAATTTAGAAAAAAATATTTTTTGCGACTTTATAGTATGGAAGCTATTTTTAAATAAAACAGGAAACCCAGGCACTATAAAAGACAATTATAATTGACTACATGAAAACTAGAATAAAAATGAATGATAAGACACCACATAAATAAACCCAAAAGATAGTTAAATAATGGGTAGAAATTTTGCAGAATATATAACTGGAAGAAGGAACTATTTAAAAGATAAAGAGCTCCTGTGTATGTATGCTTGTGTGTTTGTGTGTGTGTTTGTGTGTGATGTGTATGGCAAGAAAGAGAAACTGGTGGGGGGAAATAATAGAGACAGAAGGATAAATGGAAAAGTGGGCAAAGGTCACAAACAGAAAATTCACAGAAAAGAATATCCAAAGTGGTTGAATATTGAAGAAGGTGGTAAAGCCATACTAAAAGTTGAAGAGATGCAAATTAAAACAATTTTATTTCAAACATTACACTGGCAAAAGTTAAAAAGAGGAAATACCATAAGAATGTTTCCCCTAAAAAGATTACAAACTTAAACAATAATGTCTTAAACACCAAGAAAGTTCACTGACCCACATAAGAAATCTGAAAGAGGGTTGGTTCCCTAGTTTCTTAGTAAAGAGACTCATCAATGACCTGATTTGCTTCTAGATTTCTTATGATGTTAGTTGGCGAACACCTTACTGTTTAAGACAGTATTGTCTATGTTTCTCTTACTTTTATCTGATACTTTTTCCTTATGTGTATATGTTTTGTTTTTAGGGAGCTCAAGGTTTAAGGGAGACAAAAGCCAAGGAACATGATTTTTTCAAGTTGGGATATCTAATACCAATCCCTCATATTAGCTGAGCTAGCAAAGGTCTGTTTCCTTGTTGGAAGTTTAAACCAGTTATAAACCTGTCTCCTTCTAACCCCAGATAGGAGGCTTGGGAGCTCTTATGGAGAGCAGGGAGAAAAAGTAAAGAAAATCAACAATAATAAACAAAGAAATCTATTCCTTAGAAGTTATGAACATGGTCTAGCCATCTCATATATTTAGGCTTGAGTTTTCCTTCCCTGAGTGGTGCAGGGACTTTACAGATAAAAACTTGCCTTATGGTAGTCCCCACAGAAGCCTGCTAGAGGAAAGTACAGGTTCCCTCTGGAGCAATATTGGGCTTCAAAGAGACACAACACACACTTTTTCAAGGACATGAATATATGCAGTTAAGAATAATCAAGCACACAAGAATGCTAAATAGTATGTGATTAACCAGCAGGAAAAAAAATCCCATAAAAACAGATTATGAAGGTTTCACATAATGGAATTATCAGACAAAAATTGTAGATCAAATATTTTTCTAAATTTAAAGAACAAAAAGCCAGTTTGAAAATATTTTTAGGAAAAGGAAACTATAAAAAAAAGTGACCTAGCAAATTTTTAACAATAACAGAAGAAAATATTTTAAAATAAAAAATGCGATAACTAAAATTAAAAACTTAATACATAAGTATAACAGCAGACTAAGCACAGTTGAAGAAATAATTAGGAACCTAAAATACAGAACAGAAAATTGTTCTGTATGCAGTGCGGAGAGACTACGTATGGAAACTGTGGAAGAGAGGTTGGCAAATAGAAGAACATGTGAGAAAGTTTAACCTGTGATTTCACATAAAGGTCCCTAAGTTGAGGAGAGAAAGAAGTGGGCAAAATCTGTATCTTGAAGAGATAATAGCTGATAATTTTTCAGAATTGGTGAAGGACACCAATTCAAAAACCCAAGAAATTAAATGAGTATCAAAAGGACAACTATAAAGCTGTGATACATCACAGTTAATCTACAGAGCAGCAAAGACAAAAATAAATTAATTCAGTGCTTGATACATCACAGCTAATCTATGGAACACCAAAGACAAAAGAAAATTCTAAAAGTTGGCAGAGAATAAAAGTAAATGAGCTTCAAAGGGGCTACAGTAGGACCGATGTCTTCTCATCAGCAAAAAAAAAAAAAAAAAAAAGGGAAAGAAGATAAATTAGAATTATATCTTCAGTATCTGAAAGTATCTGAAAATGACTGCTAAGTCAGAATTTTATACACAGGAAAAATATCTTTAAAGAATGAGAGAATTGAAATGACATTTTCAAAGCAACAGTAATAGAGTGATTTTGCTATTGGCAGACCACTTGATAATAGGATGTATTTCAGGCAGTAAGAAAACAATCCCAAATTCCTAACATGCAAGGAGAATGAAAAGCGTAGAAAGTTATTAAAAAATATGACTAATTCTAAAGATTTTAATATGCAAGAATAAATTAATGTCTTATAGAATTTTATAAAAATAAGATAAAAGGATCATTCAATATAAAAATAACATTATCAATGCCAGGTGAAGGGTAAATGGAGTTAAAATGTCCTAAGGAGGGTGTTGTTTTGTCTAAGAGGAGGATGAAGATACTGTTAAATATTACGCTTTGAAATATGTGTGTTGAAATTTCTAAATGACCTCTTAAAAAATAGAAAATGAGCACGTTCCTTCTTATCTATTATTAGGGAAAAATGAAATGATTAAAAAAATCCAGAAGAAGTCAAGAAAAGAGAAAAAGAAGCACACAACAGATGTGACAAAGATAGTATCCAGATATAACAGTAATTAATGAATGTTAATAATTTAATATGAATAGAATAAACATTACAATTAAAAAACAAAGATTGTCAGATTGGAAAAAAACAAATCCAACTACATGTTGTTTAAAAAATGTGTCTAAAACCAAAGTTTACAGAAATTTTGAAATTTATTTCACACATCTATTAAACAAAATGTTTGTTGACTTATATTAATACCAGACAAAACAAATTTTAATGCCAAAAAAAGTAGAGTTAAAAAGGGTCATTTCATAATGGCTAAAGTTATAATTTACCAGTGATTCATCCAAAGTGTACAGTCAGTGGTTCACAGTATCATCATATAGCCGTGCATTCATCATCATGATTTATGAATATTTTCATCACTCCAAAAAAAATAAAAATGAGAATAAAATTAAAAATAAAAGTAGAAAAGAGCCCAAAACATCTCTTATTATTTGTTTATTTATTGTCTTTATTTTCTTACTCATCTGTCCATATACTGCATAAAGGGAGTGTCAGTCACAAAGTTTTCATAATCACATGGTCACACCTTAAAAGCTATATAGTTTATACAGTTATCTTCAAGAGTCAAAGCTACTGGATTACAGTTCAAGTATAATATGTTTCCCTCTAGCTATTCCAATATATCAAAAACTGCATAAGAATAACCTCCAGAATGACCTGTCAACTCTTTTCAAATCATTCAGTCACTGGAACTTTATTTTGTTTCATTTCTCCTCCCCCTTTTGGTGAAGAACACTTTCTCAATCCTGTGATGCCAGGGCCAGGCGTTTCCCTGGGAATCAGTCATGTTCCACATAGCGGGGAGGGCAGTGAATTCCCCTGCAGAGATGGCTTAGAGAGAACAAAAGAGGTTCTCTGGAGATGGCTCTTAGGCACAATCATAAGTAGGCCTAGCTTCTCCTTTGCAGGAATATGTTTTATGAAGGCAAGCCCCAAGATTGAGGGTCTGGCCCATCAACTTGACAGTCCCCAGTGCTTGTTAGAATATTAGGTCTCCCCCTGGTGGGGAAGTTTAATATTTCCACCTTTTCCCCAAGTCTCTCAAGGGGACTTTGGAAATTCTTTTTAATCTGCCCCAATTACCCTGGGATGTATTGGGGCATCACACCAACCTGTACAACCAACAAGCTCTCACTCCCTATTCAAGGTTCCATGTATTTATGGTATTCAAATAAGCTGAACATAGAAGTTAAATTAGATATTGTGCTACCAAAAGTATGAATTTTGCAACAAATAAACATCTCTTCTTTTGGTCTCACACAGAAGCTCAAGTTTTAATATACAGTCAGTATCATCCTTAACCCTTTAGTCTGCTTTGCCTTAATCCCACCTGGATTAGCTTCATTCATATCTCTAATTGAATTCTGAT
Organism: Tamandua tetradactyla; assembly: GCF_023851605.1. Taxonomy (NCBI): domain Eukaryota; kingdom Metazoa; phylum Chordata; class Mammalia; order Pilosa; family Myrmecophagidae; genus Tamandua; species Tamandua tetradactyla. Next base: position 127,889,775 of record NC_135329.1, on the reverse strand, counting down.
CACTTTTTCAGTGCTTTAACAGTTGCTCTATGGGGTTTACCAAAGATTTTTAATAAATTTAAGTTAATGTGTGTATAGAAACCTGGTACAAGAAATAAAGAAAATACTTACTGATCTTTAAGGAGAAATAGAGAGGTCTACAATCACAGAGGGAAATTTTTAAAAACTTTTTTTATTGTATAATTTAACATATATACAAAGCAAAGAAAGAAAAAAGCAATAGTTTTCAAAGCACTCTTCAACAAGTAGTTACAAGACAGATCCCAGAGTTTGTCATGGGCTACCATACTATCATCTCAGATTTTTCCTCCTAGTTGCTCCAGAATGTTGGAGACTAGAAGGAATATATATTTTTTATCACCACATTTTTTCTTTTTTTTTTTTTGTGAAAAATAACACATATACAAAAAAGCAATAAATTTCAAAGCATAGCACAGCAATTAGTTGTAGAAAAGCTTTCAGACTTTGCTATGGGTTACAATTCCACAATTTTAGCTTTTTAATACTAGCCGCTCTAAGATACTGGAGACTAAAAGAAATATCAGTATAATTATTCAGCAATCATACTCAATTTTTAAGCCCTACTTTCTCTGTATAACTTCACCATTACCTGTAATCTTTCTATCCCTTTCTGTAGGGTGTTTGGGCTATGGCCATTCTACCTTTTTCATGTTGGAAGGAATAATATGGGGTAGGGAGATGGAAATAGCTGATGTTCTGGAAAGGCTGGCCCCTCTAGGTTTGAGGACTTATCTGGTCTAGGGACTATCTGGAGGTTGAAGGTTTCTGGAAAGTTGCTCTAGTGCACGGAATCTTTGTTGAATCTTATATATTGCCCTAGGTTTTCTTTAGGATTGGCTCAAATGGTTTTGTTTGGAGGTTGGCAATTTATACTTGGTAGCAATGTCTAAGTGAAGTTTGCATAAGAGCAACCTCCAGAGTAGCCTCTCCACTCTATACGAACTCTCTCAGCAAATGATACCTTATTTGTTACACTTCTTTTTCCCCTTTAGGTCAAGATAGCATCCTTGATTCCACAGTGCCAGGGCCAGACTCATCCCTGGGGGTCATCTCCCATGCCCCCAGGGAGACTTTCATTCCTGGATGTCATGTCCCAAGCAGTGGGGAGAGCAATGATTTCACTTGCAGAATTGGGCTTAGAGAGAGTGAGGCACATCTGAGCAACAAAAGAGGTCCTCCAGAAGTGAATCTTAGGCATACCTATAGGTAGGCTAAGTTTCTCCACTACCTACAAAAACTTCACAAGAGCATGCCTCAAGATCAAGAGCTTAGCCTATTGGTTTGGGTGTCCCTAATGTTTGACACAGTATCAGGGATTTTTCAGAGGGAAATTTCAATACACCACTATCTTGGTAATTGATAGCATAATAAACTTAAATAATAGTAAGAATATACAAGATAGAAACAACATAATTTATGATTTCTAGAAGAAAATAACTTATCAAACTCGAATGGTCTTATAATGTTAAAGAAATTGAATCAGCAGTTTTAAAAAGGCAGTAAACAATCATCCCATAAAGAAAATTTCAAAGCCTAGAAGATTGTACCAGAAAGTTCTGCTAAACTTCCAGGAACAGATTATTTTTTTTACACAAATTCTTTCAAAGCATAGACGAAGAGGAAATATCCCTTAACTCATATTATGCATAACTTTGATATCAAAACCTAACAAAGAAATACAAAATAGAATAAAAAAAAGACAAAAAAGCAAATAAAAAAAGATAAAGAAAATAAAAAACAAAAAACACAAAAAAAGTAAAAAAAAAAAAAACCTAACAAAGACAGTACAAGAAAGGAAAATTATAAGTCATTTTCATTCACGAACATTGATGCAAATATCCCAACCTTAACCTGGAACCATATAGAAAAGGTGATTCTGGGAACCATAGTTCCAGTTTAGCCAAGTTGGCATGAGAATGATTAAACACCATGGTAAAATTGCTGTTTTAAAAGGGCAAGGAAATTATAATTTCCCGAATCAGAATAATGGTTGCTCTCTGGAAGAAGGGAGCAAATGTGATTATATGGGGTTATCTCAGGAGAGGCTGCATGGATATTTATAATTATTTCTTATGCTCTACATATATGGTGTATGCACTCTTGTATATTCATTATATTTCAAAATTAAAGAACAAAACTTCAAGTTTTCAAGTAATTTTTGAGTATAGGTAAATTTATGGAAGGTTGTATATTCTACTTTTAACATTTGAAGTTGGTGTTAGAGAAATTTGCCAAACAGAGGGTATTATTTAACTCTTTCCTTACAAATTTCATACTGTCTGACTTGTTTTGTTGTACACATATTCTTTTGTGAATACATAAATCCAATGGAGTGAAGGTAAATATAACTATATATATGTGTTCCGAAAACATCTCATTTCCTCCAATATCCATTTTGCAGCAGAACCTAGCCTTCTAGCTGGTCTTGGAACTGCCCGGCTAAAAGACAATATTTCCAGCTACTCTTGCAGCTGTATGTAGTCCTGTAACTATGTTCTGGCTAATGAGACAAGTGGCAGTGTTTTGGAGAACTACGGAGAAAACTCATTAAAACAGAATTGGAACATTATTCTGTCGTCCGCCATCATGTTGTCTGGAGCATGGATGTAATGGCTGGAGTTCCAGTAGCTGTTTTGGGCCATCAGGATGATGGCTATACCATAGGAATGGCAACAAGGAAGGTGGAAGGAACTCTGAAAAATTCATGGAACCACCCTGTTAACCCTGGACTATCCATCTTCAAATTTCTTTTACAGAGAAAGGAAAGGAAATTTTTATTTATTTTCTCCTTTTATTTGTTGCCAACCCCCATCGTATTTAACATGGAAGCAGGAAAATAAGTTATCCAATTCTACTTGCATGTGGGTTGTATCTGGCCCACAGAAATACATTGTTTAATCTACACTCTTTCTGGAAAAGAAAAATGAATTTATAATGTTAAAAATTTAAATCAATATAAAAATCCAAATTCCTAGCTTTTCTTCAAAAATGGAAAGATTTGGCATCCCTGATTCTCCTTCATGGTGTCAGTTGGCTGAAGCTGAGTATTGACTGACTTTTTTTTAGTGTGGAGCATGGGCTGGCTCATTTCATTTCATTCATTTAATGTATATTTTAGTTTATATCCGTTGGTCTAGAATTCCCATTATTAATAACTAATGTATTTTCTATTTTTAAAATAGTTGAGATTATTCTGTTTAATACAGTTTCATATTTTAATTTTCTCCTTAATATTATAACGTGTTTTTCCTATATGAAGGAATCCCTCTTTGTTGCTTGATTCTTTCGTGGCTGGGTAGCATTTCGATTTGTAGCAAAAATGATTTCTGGTGACTCTAGGTGACATCAGAGACTTTCTCAGAGAAATAGCTGTGATATCAAATAGCACCAAGGACACTCTCAAATTCTCCATGAAAATTCATCCAGGATAAGGTGAGGAAATCTGGGCTAGAGAAGTTGGTTATTTTAGGGTTAATTTTGATGGGAACTGCTATTTAGTTCATGCCTGCACTAATTATAACCCTTCATATGGAAATAGATTATTCAACGAAAAACTTTCAAGTTTCAAGTATCTTTGTTCCCATTTTGCTATCAAAACATACAGGGCTTGAAAGGTATGTGCAGTAATAATTTCTGATCTTTCCTTTCAGGATTCAATATGCTATTTTAATAATGTTATTATATTTTTTGCTAATTCAAATAATACACCTCCATAAAAAAATACATGTGCAGCATTAAAATGTGGGTGTTATATTAACGTCAGTATCATTTTCCCCTTCCAAACTGATTATGTAAGTTGCAGTAGGTGTATACAATGTATATCGATTAGGTACATGTCTAAATTAACTTATATTTAAACCAAATCAAAGGTATATTTCTGAATGAAGATCAACTGCCATGACATTAGAATCAAATTTATTAAAAATTAATCATTTTAAAGTGTGTTATTTTTATAAAAATTGCAGACTCAGGAAGTAAGTGTTATTCTTTAGGGAATTTAAAAGTCTTGCTGTCTTCATCCCTTTGAAAAAAAAAAACAACCCTCTGCTGCTTCTTAACTTTCCTATGGTTTTCTATTTTAAAGATAAACTCATTGCCATTCTCAGGGTAAGGTGACATGTGCACGCTGAGAAATACTTACAGGACCCCTTGTGGAATTGTACTGCCATCACACGAACAAATCCATTTATAGTTCACTCTCTGAGGATGCAATATTCACCTGACAGGTGTGCCAGATTTTTTTTTTCTCCCCTTCAAGAAATGAAAGATGCTATGCTTTTCATGTTCTGGAAAGTGTTATGAAATATAAACATACAAAGAAGTCAAACTTGTATTTTAAAAGTTTAATATAGGAAGAATTTTTGTCTCAAAGAACAAATACACTTTGATTTAATTTATGAAATTTTGCTCATATGGATCTAGTGGACAATTGAAAGTAAAATTTATAACCGATTCTACATTGAGGATTTTACATTAAATGTAAACTCCTACTTCTTGCAGTTTTGTAAATACAATGATCTATTTACGCAAATATTTTGGGAGTGATTATTGCATATAGGACATTGAAATAGGCCAAAATACAATAATCTTTTCAAGGAAGCAAGCTTTTCTATGTGAGTATATTTTCAGTAAGAGAAGTTACATTAGCATGAAGTTTAGGAAGACAAGTGTAGCTTTCCCTTGTCATCAGTATTTTTTAGTGCCTTTTCTGAACAAAGCTCTGTGATATCAGCTGGGGGAATCAAAGAGCTATAAGATATGGGGGCTGATTTGGAGGAACTTTCATTTTTCCCATGTAAAGGATTTAATTTTTTTAGACACGTCTAAAATATTGCTTGAATAATTACTATCAATTTCCTTACAAACACGTTTCATTGGAGGATACGTGTTTTGATGTTGGAAATTACACCCTGACATTTTTGTTGGGTACCTAAAATCTAGGAAAACTACCAGTGGAGCCTATTTAAATGGTCCTTTCCACATCTCTGTTTGAGCAAACGATTCATACTCCTTTATGCCAGTGATTATGTTCTTCAATCCCATGTTCCTTTTGCCTTAAAACATAAACGCATCATGTCCCCAAATTCAGATGCGATTGGACAGAATGTGTGCAGTTTCCCAGTGTTCTGCACGTACTCTGAGGAAACAGCAGTCCAGAGAGGAGCTGTGCGGGAGGTATTTGAGGGTGTGTGATGCGCCTGTGGGCTATGACATTATGAACTCAGGGCAGGGGAAGACAGTGCATGCAAATAGCCATTTATGTAGACTGAGCACCAAACAATGCAATGGCCTTTCAGTATCTCATCTGATTCCATTAAAAGGCAGAAATAATTCTCCCGTCGTTTCTGTCATTGTCGCAGCTTGGTTGAATCTCTAGATTAGATAATATCATGTTATTGTTCAGTACTTGAGGTTCATGTTTGTCAGAAACAACCTATTTGACCTGATTATTCTTGCACTGTGCAGAAAGGAGACTATTTTGCACTACCTATAGTGGAGCATGTTGGAGGGACCTAACTGTATTAATTTGCAACTGCATTATTCTGGGGAACACTTTTAATGGTCACTAAGAAGAAGCAGTAGGCTAGGACAGACCCCTGGGTGCAACCTGCCACCAGTGAGGACAGAATTAAATCAGAATGTTAGACAAATAAAACTGGTATTTGAGAGTTAGCTCCCTGAGACCATTCTACTTCATATTCCTGCTAAAGTGAAGTTATATATTCTTTTATATCAGATTGATTCAACATCAAGGGAATACCTCATAATCTTTCTCTTCACTAACTGCCCCCTCCCCGACCTTCATTCTTTTTTTGGGGGGGTTGGTGGGGTCGGTGGTGTGTGGTCCGGGAATCGAACCTGGGTCTCCCATGTGGAAGGCAGACATTCTACCACTGGGCCACCGTGCGCCCTTCCAAACCCACTCTTACATAAGATTTTCTCTCCATTTTTACTTGGAAAGTTGCTTTGGAATGGTTCTCTAGATGGGTTCAGTATTCCGTAGTAGATTTTAAATTTCATGAGGGTGTGGATTGTGCCCTATTTCTCTGGCAACTCTCCTAGATAATTGTTCTCAGCCAACGCTAAACAAATCAATCCCTTTGGATCCAGTCTTTGAGCCAATTTAGTAAAGCAATTGGAACCAATTAAAAATATATTTTCATTATCATCAAGCAAACCTTTGAAATTATGTTTACCCGTTTTTAAGGATCCTTTGAAGTGATTAAAGGAAGTTTTATCATGAAGACTTTTCATTGCTTAGCATGCCACTCTGCTTTTGAGAGAAGTTGTTCCTGTTGAGCTAAGAGGTAGCTTTGCATATCTTAGAGGAAATATCTCCTCTCTTCTTTTTCAACTGTACTTCCCCCCCCACCCCCCAGAAAGCTATGATCTTGACAAATGACCTTTAACTGACTTTATCAACCTGTCACAGAAGGTTTATAGAGTAGGTGGATGGACAGGCCATCACCATGTCACTCAGTTGATCATGGTACCATTTCTCTCAGGTGCTGAGACAGAAAGAGATCCCTGACAGAATGCATCCCTAGCAATGCTGTCTTTTGTTTGTTTTTTTACTGAGGGCATTTCAAAGCCACAGAAGGAGAAAAAATAAAAGCTTACCTTTTTTGAAGGGTAGAGGCAAAGACTTGCTACTTATACATTTTTGGGTTGAACCTTGCAATGTGGTATCTTTTCATATGGTAAAAACCTTCAGTAAAAGGAGAAGTTCATTTAACGATTAAATTAGTGTATGGATACTTTGGGGGTGTTTTGGGTCCTTTAAGATTTATGTTGTTCCTTGCTACAATGATTTCTGGGAAGGAAGTAGTAGCCTGGAGAACTTTCACAAAAATACATTGTGTCTGGATGAAGATCTCTGTTTTCTTTGCTGGATTTGTTTTTAAACAGATGCCTAGTCAGCACATATCTCTTCACTTCCTCTATTCTCAAAGCTTCTAGACGTCCTTCCATTGGGATGTCTTAGTTTTAATTCAGTACAGCGCTATCCAAGGATAGTGGGAAAATGTGTCTGAAAATTGAATATAGATATTACACTACAAGATATCCATGCCAGTGATCAATATGAGTTATTGGCAGCAAATGATCAATTACGTACCTCCACTTAGTTTGAAGTGTTCTCCTAACAGCATATGCTATTGTATAATTTGTAAGTATGCGAATTAATATGCGGATTAATTAATCTGAAAGTCATATAATTCTCATAAACACGAATACTTTTTTATACTTTAAATAAAGAAAGAGAAGAGATTGGCAGGAGAGGAAACTTGAGTATCATACCTAGTTTCTCATCTCTGTTTTTCCTCTTGCTCAGTTTTCCTCCTAAGTCAAGAAATAGGAAGTGGCTAGGCAGTGATAGGAGTAATGAACTCTCCTGGGGGAAGCTGAAACATCCAAACTAGTTCTCAAGTCTTAACTTGGGCAGTGGAAACCTCCCTGACTTTTACCTTCACCAGGTCCCCCCTCGCGTCTCTAGGAGAAATTGCAGAATACACAAATGTAAGTTTTTATAACTGTTTTCTCTTTTCTTCCTTCTTCTTTCTCTCTTTTTCCTTTTCTGGGTTTTTGTTTATGTTTTTTGGGCCTTCTTTTGCCTTTTTATATCCTTCCCCCTTTCATGTGACAGTCTGCAACTGTCCACAATCTTCTACCGTGTTGTAGCCAACTTTCCCTTCTCCTTGCCTTGGTCAAATTCCCTTTCCCTGAGTAGTTGCGGTTTAGTGTGTTATAGAGATTATATATGGTAGGGAGATATTTGTGAGTTTGGCTGTCACCCATCTGTGCCAATGCTTTTTGTTGTTGTTCTCTTTCATCCTGTTTTCTATTTAATTTGCTAGGGAATAAAGTCACTTGAATTAGCAATGGAGCACTCCCCAGACCTCACTTCGGGGATTAACTTTTCCCCCATGGTCTGCTTATCCCTTGGAGAAAGCATCTCAGTTGGCACAGAAAATCTCAAAAATTGGAAATGATAAGAATTATAAGTGTTCTCCTTTGATTCAGGCATATAAAATCTGCTAGAAATTAATATGTACTCTTAAATGTACCACCATCTCCCTCTACCATTAATAATTGTGTAGACTACAGTTTTTTTTCATTTATCTCCTGTAGAGATTACAATCAATATTTGGTTGAAACCATAGTTTCACAAATGTTTGCTTTTAAAATTGTTCACTGTTTAAGAAACTCTTTCTATTGATGTTGCCAGCCTTTCCCTAGCTGAGTAATCTTTTTTTTCCTTACTAACTCGTATCAGTAAATTTGTTCAGAGAAGTAGAAACATTGTCCGCCTGTAATAAACACCCCTGAGAACAGTAGATATCACTAATAATCTTTATTTTCAAGGTGGGTGACCTTTTGCCTCTTTATTAGTTGCCATAGTGATGATCCAAATTCTGTTTATTAGCTTTACCAAAATGAAGACAGTCAATAAGCTTTTAAACTATGATGCTTATATCGATATTTTCCAATAACATCCAAGATATGAAAATAAAATTTAGCCATATAAATATACACAATAGTTGAATTTTATTTAAAAAACACATTCCAGTAGGTGTTTTAAGTGATTATGTGGATTTTGTAGCCCTCTTAGACTATCTCGAGGCCCTTTGTGGGGCTATAGAAATATAGGTATAATGGGAAATAATAAACTTGAAAGCTTATTGTGAAGTGGATAATAAAACTCTTTTATAACAGTGAACTTTAGAAGTCACAAGTACCATGGTTAATAATTTCTAAGGCAAAGTAAACTCACAGAACTCTTTTAGTATCTCTCAAGAATGCTCAAGGCCAAGTTCTCCCCCCATGCACCTGTAAAATACCTAATGATTTTGGAGGAAGCCTGAAATACTCAGGGGAAGGAGAGCTGATGACCTGCCAGAATTCCCTAGGCAAAATGGAAATGCATGGATTATATTTGCTTCCAAAATTCACAGTTTTAAGTCTTTTACTTATTGATAGTAAATAGACTACTAACTTTAGGATTATAATGAAATGTCTCTGAATGTGTTTTTAAGGAATTTGCTTCTTTTTCCTTCAGAATGAAATAATATTTATTTTCAAATTGCATTCGTATATTTTGGTTGACAAATTGTAAATAAAATGCAAGTACATCTAATACAATGAGCTCTCCAGGATTGTCAATGCAAAGAAGGAAGTCTGGGGAATTGCTTAGTTGACTAGGTCCATTTTCATTAAAGTTTGTTTAAACTGTGAGGTGCAGGCATTATGCTCTCTAATCCTTTAAGCCTTACACTGGCCTACGCAGAACCAGCGGGGGGTCAATTTGCTCAAGGTCACACAGCAAGAAAGTGGCTGCACAGGATCAGAACGCAGCTACCCTCTCTCCTAGGCCTATACTCTTCTACTCCTTGATGTTTAAGAACCTGGGTTACCAGAACTTTCTTCCCCTAGTATATTAAATACACTACCAATTCTATCTTTAAAAAATTAGCATTCCTGAAGGTGCGATGCTGAGATTCTCTTTAGTGAATGAAAAGCAAATAATCGCCAATTTCAAGTGCCTTTTATTGGTCAAAGACACACTTACCATTGAACATTATGTCAAAATAGCTTCTTTGAAAAGCATAGGAAATAGTCATCATGGATTTTTTCATGTTTCCCTGTTTTTTCTTAAATTAAAAGGAAGGATTTCTTAAATACAAGATGAAATTTAAGTTAAAAAAAAGACTACATGCATTTTAAAATTATAGTTGTAAATTTAAGTGTTTGGTTTCAAATTTTACTTTTTTCCCCCAAAACTAAATAGCTGCTCCCTTACTTATTAAGAGCAAAGCTAGTAAATGTTCAGTGGTTCATTATGGTTTGTTTAGACTGTGAGGTGCAGGCATTGTGCTCTCTAGTCCTTTAAGCCTTACACTGGCTTTCCGTGATCTACATATTAATCTATCATCTACCATGTGTGAGACACTGCTGCAAACACTGGGAATACATTTGTGAGTAAGGCAGGCAGTTCTTACTCTCATGAAGCATACTTTCTTTAGAGAAAATCTTATAAGAAGTAAAGGAATATCTGATATGCCAGAATATATAAGAGTCAGGAATTAAAATAGTGGAGGAGAAGGGTATAAAGAATGGACAGGGAATGGAAAGGAAGTGCTATTTTAGACAGGGTTGTCAGCTGAGGCCATCATCTCCCACCTGAGTGACAACTAGTCTCTGCTTTTGCTCTCGCCCCTCTGTTGTCTGTCCACCACACAGCAGGCACTCAGAAAGAAATTTAGAGCATATCTCTCCTCTGCTTTAAACTCTACAACTCCCACTTAGAATGAAGCATTGAAAGACCGGCCTTACCCCATTTCTTTCCATCTTCCTCTCGCTTAGTGCACTCAAGGCACACTGGATTCTGTGCTGCTCCACGACCAGCCAAGCAGGCGCCCACATTAAGACTACTTCCCCTCTGCCAGGACAGTTTTCCCTTACTATACCTTTGGTTGTTGGTCCTGGCTTCACTGAAGTCTTTCTGACACCACCTCTTAGTAGCTTCCATGACCGCTCTATCTAAAGTAGCCTCTTGACGTTACTCTCATATCTTTTATCCCCACTTTATCTGTTCATAGCATTTAGCATCTTTTGAACTTGTATTACATAGCTACCTATTTAGTGGATGTGTGAGAATGCCAATGCTGTATGAGCAGGGATTTAGGCTCTTTCACACACCAGTCTATCTCCAGTATCTGAACGATGGCAGTGCTTTGCAAGAGCTCAAGAATTATTTGTGATATGAATGAATGAATGGATGGAGGGATGATTTCTAAAAATGGACAGCTGAATAACGGGGAGAAAATAACAGAGAAAAAAGTGTCAAATGCTTTAGAGTTTTGTAAAAAAATTCTATGTACTAGTGCTTTTCCATGATCCTAATTCTGTTTCCCATTTTCACCTGGAGTAACCATCCCTTGCTGCAACCTAACATCAACTCCCTTTCTCCATTTTGCTTATACCACAGAGGGTCTTTACCAATTAACATAAGTGCATAATGTGTAAGTTGCACATTATAAATGTGAAAATATGGTGATGACGTTGCCAATTTCTAAAATATTTAAAGTGGGTTGATTTATGGTTATGCTCTTTCTTTTTCTAACTACAGCATCACCAAATGCCCCAAAACTCGGACCCATGGAACTGACCATTGTTATTACTGTGCCAGTTTGCCTCTTGTCCTTAGCTGCAATGCTGACCATATGGGCATGCCAAGGCCGACACTGCACACACAGAAAGAAAAAAAGGCAGAATGTGGAAGAGCCACTCTCCGAGTGCAATCTGGCAAATGCTGGAAAAACCCTTAAAGATCTGATTTATGATGTCACTGCCTCTGGATCTGGCTCAGGTAGGTGCCCATCCTCTGTTTCTTTAGTAAGAAAACTCTTATTTAAAAATAAATCAAATGGTGTGTTGAATTAAAGAGGACCCAAGTAGAATGCATTGAATTTTATTAAATGATATGGTATATGGCAAGTTCTGGTATAGAAATCTCGTTTAGGATTTGAAGAAGAGAAAAAAACTGTCATTGCCTGAACAATTCAGTCTCTCAGTAGCGGGTTTTTGTGTACTAGGATCTTAGAATCTCATTTTCACATTTTTTTTCAGAATTTTTTTCTGAAACCAGAAGGGGATTGCTCTTTTCCTCCCCCCGCCCCATGATAGGTAGTAATAATCCTCAGCACTTTCCTGGTCATGTCCAATAGCCCCGAAGAACCTCTATATTTGAAGAGTTGGGTTCTGGGAAACAGAGCATCTTTCCTTGTGGCTATGAAACTCTGCAGAATCTGCAGGCAACCGCTGGGATGCATGAGTGTGTGAAGTTATCAGGAACTGACTTGAAATTGAAGTAAAAAACATGTTCTTAAACCGTAGAAAGGAAAGAGTGCAACTTTCATGTGTTAGCTTTACCTGCTTTGGGGTTATATGACATTTACTGGATCATCAGAACCCTGGTGAAGCAATTAAAAGTAACAGATTGTCTGATGGCCTAGAAGAGTCTTTCTCATAGCGCAAGGCATTTGAGGGTGTTTTGGATTTCAGGTTTCCAAAGACCTGAAAAGAAAGCAGGGATTTCCCTAAAATAACAAACTCCCAAAATTGTCAGGGAATTCCTTGCTTTACGTGTTTCCAGAAATCCCGCAAGCACCTGGCACTACAGAAATGTGAACTAGAGCTAACCTGGATGAATGACCTCCGAACACCCTGCCTTCCCTCTTGCTTCGAAAGAATCATTAAAGATTATTGTTCCAAACAGTTTTTGAGGAACTCACCTGCCTATGTCTTTTAGGACCAAAGCAGGCACAACTAACAAAGGCAGATGACAGAGGTGGGGGGTGGGGAGCAATTTATGCCTCCGTTGTGTCTGGACCACATGTGCGTGAACATCGTACACAACACGGAGCAGCTTCTGGATCTTTACACCATTGCCGATGGTGGTGTATGTTTTCAAAGTCAGAATAATATGATGTCTCCAAACTGGAATCCACATTACAGTTTTGGATAGAAAGCTGGCATTCCTTTTTTAAAAGTAAGACTTTGCCTGCCATGCCAGAGGACCTGGGTTTGATTCCCGGTGCCTGCCCATGTTAAAAAAAAAAAAAGTAAGACTTGTTAGGATTCATACTCTTTCCTTCTTTGCATATTAATACATTACTCTGTAATTTCTTTTTCTTTTTTTCTTTTTTATTTTTTTACATGGGCAGGCACCGGGAAACGAATCCAGGTCCTATGGCATGGCAGGCGAGCATTCTTGCCTGCTGAGCCACCATGGCCCGCCCTATTCTGTAATTTCTTGAGTACCAGAAACACTGTAGGCATGATGCCTGAGCACAGAGAGCTATGATCTGTGCCTTTTATAGTTTCTTTTGAATGTTCCAGTGATTAAATAATCACTTATTTTATCCCTCTCAAAACATTTCAGTTCACGTGGTGATGTTCAGTAGAAATGTGTATTTTGTAGCTACTCCTTAAATAGATTGAAGATGACCAAGGATTTCCCTTTCAAAGAAAAAAAAAAGGAGTAGATATTTCTAAAGTGGAGATGGGAACTTAGGGAAGCAGTCATGAGCCAGGGTATAAAATCTAAAAAAATAAATACTAAGTTTTTTTTCGGTGTTTCTGTGCATCTTTGGACCTAACTCTAGATTTATTGATCGTGCTGTACTTTCTTCTCTGATTATTCTAATACCACACATAAAAAGAGAAGAGTGAATGTCCCTCAAGCACAGATAATTTCATTAGTCATCAATCTGAAAACATTTTAGACATTTTTCCACCCAAAGCCATCAGTGTATGTTTGGCAGTGACCACTGACTAAAAGTAACTGAGGACTTCCCTGCCTTTGATAATCAGAGAGAGTGGGTCCATACACAGCAAGGTTCTGTCACACAGAACTCACATGTGGGAGGAAAACAGGCAGTTCTATTTCCCTTCCATTTTTCCTAATTGAATGTGCTCTTAAAAGAGAGGCAGTAAGAGTTACTTCCAGAAAGCCTCTTTTGTTGCTCAGATGTGGCCTTCTCTCTCTAAGCCCAGCTCTGCAAGTGAAATCACGACCCTCTCCACTATGTGGGACTTGACATCCAGGGGCGAAAGTTTCTCTGACAATGTGGGGTATGACTCCCCGGGGATGAGCCTGGCCTTAGTACCGTGGGATTGACAATGACTTCCTGACCAAAAGGGGGATAAAGTGTAACAAAATAAGGTATCAATGGCTGAGAGAGTTCAAATAGAGTCAAGAGGCTACACTGGATACTATTCTTGTGAAAGCTTCAGCTAGATATTGCTAATTACCACTGTTTGCCAAACCCCAGCCAAAACCATTCCTGTTAACCCTATGGCATTACCTGAGAGTCTACAAAAGCTTCACACACTAAGATTACTTTCCAGAAACCTGCAACATCCAGATGGGTTCCTAGGCCAGATAAGTCCTAAAATCCAGAGGGGCCATTCTCTCCAGAACATCAACTAGTTCCATCCCCCATTCCATGTTATTGATACCCTTTTCCATCATGAAAAAGTTAGAATGGGCAGAGCCCATATATCCTAAAAATTGGGAGAAAGATCAAAGGAGAAGGAGGAATTATAACAGAAAATGGGATTTAACAAATGGGTATGACTGCTGAGTCATCTAAATACTTCTTTCAGTCCTCCAGTGTCTTGGAGCAGCTAGAAGAAAAAACTTAAAATTGTCGAAATGTAACCCATACCAAACTCTGAAATCTGTTCTATAACTACTTGTTACAATGTACTTTGAAATTTATTGTCTTTTTTGTATATATGTTATATTTCACAATAAAAAAATGTGAAAAACAAACAGAAAAGAAGTGAGGCAGCTTTGTTATATGTTGACAAACAAAAATTGTGAAGATCAGGGACTGGTCAGGGAAAAATTTCAAAGAGATGTAATGTCTGCAAGAGAGGAAACTAGACTTATGGTTTATCTTTAAGAGTGGATTGTATCTCAAGTGGTTTCCAAGAGTCTGGGAGGTTGCTGCTTTCCTTTCTTATGTAACAGTTCTGATGGATGGTGTTAGAAAGGTCCCTTTCCACAGGCTGGGCATCATCATCTACAACCCCTGGTAGAGAGAGTAAAGTGCCCCTACGGAGAGAGACAATGTCTGTCATCTTTTTTTTTGCATGGGCAGGCACCAGGAATCGAACCTGGGTCTCCATCATGACAGGCGAGAACTCTGCCTGCTGAGCCAACGCAGCCTGCCCAACGCCTGTCATCTTTAAATGAAATCTCTAAGTGTGTAACACAAGAATCATTCAGATTATTTTTTGGTCGTTGTTTTCAAAGATACTGAAGCAGCTTCTCCTGAGTTTCATTCTCTCAGTTGCTAGGTGGGATACTTTCATGATGTTGTCTGTCCTTATTCCTGGTGTGCACCATTCATTGGTCCTGTGTTTGCAGTTTGAAAACACTGGCATTGCTAGTCTCTCAGTTGTTGTTGGAGGTGGTGATGTTTGTGTGAGTGTGAGTATATGTCTATGAGAGAGAGGGAGGGAGAGATACAAGCCAACAATTGTTGGTAATCAATTTATTAAAGATTGTTAGTATAACTCTCAGGGTATGGTTAATTGGTAAATTTACTATAACTTACAAAAAATAACCCTTATAGTTTGCCGCTGGACTTTTCCCAACAGAAGGCTGCAGTCATATCCATCGAATGGTGAGAGGGCAAGAGTTAGGACTGAAGACCAGCATTTTAGTTCTAGGTCTGCCTCCAGCTAGGTGCATAATCCTGGGTGAGCCATTGTTCACTGTGGGGACTCAGTTTTCTCATTTCTAAAGTGGTGACATTGGACCAAATGATTGCAAAAGACCTTTCCAGCAGTGAGTCTTTGTGACTTTGAGACCCAGAACAGGAAACTTCATTGTTTGTGTCATTCTCGTGAACACATGGAACATCCGAATGGACAGTGGTCACCTTAGGAGCAGGGGCCGAAGGCCACAAGAGCTACAGGGTTAGTGCTAGGAGGTTTCAGACCATCTGAGCATAGTGACAATCGGATAATGACTTTCCAGAGTAAATTTATACTGAACCGTCTTAAATATTTTTCTCTATAAGACTAATAAATACCCATTGTGGAAATTAAGAAAGTGTAGAAACACAGGGAAAAACAAGATTTGTATTGTTAGATAATTTCCATCACTTTTTCCTATAATTAATAATAATGTATTAGACATTTTGCCATAATTTTTTCTGTATTTTGTACTAAACCTTTTGGATAGAATTCTAGAAGTGGAATTAAAGGTTCCAAGAATTTTATATAAACTCAGAATAAATTTTTTTAGGATTGTTTTTATTCCAAGGGAAATAACTGTTTAATATTTTCTATGGCTATATCCTTTTTAAAACATTTTGTTTTTAATTTATTGTTTTAGGATGAATTTATGTATATGAAATGTGTTAACAACTCTTTATTTTCCACAAAACTGGACAGCTTGGATAACTTTTCCCCACATTACTGGTCATTTCATAACTTAGGTTTAATTACTAAACATTTACTGCCTCATTGCTAATTTACTCCATTTTTCTTTTTAATTTGACTAATTTTTAAAAAAATATTTTTATTGATAAATCTTCACACACATATAGTCCATACATGATATAAAATCAATGGCTCACAATATCATCATGTAGATGTCTATTCATCACCCTTATCATTTTTTGAACATTTGTATCACTCCAGAAAAAGAAATAAAAAGAAAAAAGAAAAACTCATATATCCCATAAGACTTAACCCTGCTCCTCTTTGACCACTAGTATTTCATTCTACCCAATTTATTTTATTCCTTATCCTACCTATTGTTTGTTTGTTTATTTGTTTATTTATTTATTTATTTATTTTTCATGGGCAGGCACCGGGAATTGAACCCAGGTCTCTGACATGGCAGAAGATGCCTGCTGAGCCACCATCGCACCTCCCTGTTTATTTATTTTTTATTCATATTTTTTTAACTCATCTGTCCATATCCTGGATAAAAGAAGCATCAGACATAAGATTTTCACAATCACATATTTACATTGTAAAAGCTATGTCATTATACAATCAGGTTCTCCCCTCCAGCCACTTCAATACACCATAAACTAAAAAGGAACATCTATATAATGTATGAGAATAACCTCTCAACTCTGTTTGAAATCTCTTAGACTGAAACTTTATTTTGTCTCATTTCTCTTTTCTCTCTTTTGGTCAAGAAGGCTTTCTCAGTCCCATGGTGCTGGTTACTGGTGAATCCCAGGAGTTCTGTTGCACTTCGCCAGGGAGATTTACACTCCTGGGAGTCATGTCCCTCATAGGGGGAGGGAAATGCGTTCACCTGCCAAGTTGGCTTAGAAAGAGAGGCCACATCTGAGTAACAAAAGAGGTTCTCTGCGGGTAACTCTTAGTAGGCTCAGCCTCTCCTTTGCAGAAATAAGTTTCATAGGGGCAAATCCCAAGATTTATCAGACAAATTTATCAGACAGTTATGTTGCAACATGAAAACATCCTTGGTTTCATTGCTGCTGACAACAAAGATATTTTCAATCTAACTGGTTCAGCCCATTGATTTGGTTGTTTCCCATATATTACTGATATATGAGAATATATGAGCATATCAGTAATTCTCCAAATGGGGAAGCTGAATATTTCCTTATTTCTCCCCAGTCCCCCAAGGGAACTTTGCAAATACTTCTTTATTCACTGCCCAAATTACTCTGGAATATATTGGGGCATCACCCTAACCTGGGCAAATCAACAAGATCTCGCACCCTATTCAAGATTCTGTGAGCTCATGGTTTTCAACTAAACAGACCATACAAGTTAAATTAGGTAATGTGCTCCCCAAAATATAAATTTTACACCAAATAAACACTTCTCCCTTTGGTCTCACACAGAAGTTGAAGTTTGAAATATAGACAGTATTATCCTTTACCCTGTATTCTGATTTACCTTAGCCTTCTCCAAATCGACTTCATTCATATCTATAGTCAAAGTCTGATCCCTTTTTCAATCTTTTAAACGTTTCCTGTATGGGGTAGTGCTGACTTTCATAGGTTCCGAGCTCTAACTCTGAGTCTCAGTTGTCACATAAATACCCAAAGTTTCTGGGAACAACCAGGTTCTATACAAACAGCTCAGTATCCCAGAACTTAGAAATAACAGTTACAACTTCTGAATATATGTGATTGCTGTAAGAGCTTACAATCTAGGACCATTTACAATGGTCTCCTGCCTGATAACCCATGCTCTGTACTTCAGTTCACCAAGTTTTATGTTATAGTTAGTCCATATGAGTGAGGTATGGTAAAATTTGTCTTTTTGTTTCTGATATTTCATTCAACATACAGTCCTTAAGTTTCATTCATCTGGTTGCATGCCTCACAATTTCATTCCTTCTTGTCCTGTGGCCATACCTTGTTTTCAGTGTCATATCATTAATTTACTTGACTAGTGCATTTGATTTTTCATTTTCCAGAACTCACAAGATATTCAGAAACTGTATGTTTTATTTTAGAGGCTAATGCAATGTTTTTTTTTATCTTTTGTATTCAGTAATCTGATCAATTTTTATGTGCAAATCAGAGATGTTCAGAACAATTCTGGGAAATCAGGAATCTGCAGCAGGAGGTTACATTCATAAAGGTTATATTTTTGAATATGAGAAAACAAATTCATCTTAAGAATTTGAAATATTTTTAGCACACTCTCATCTTAAATGAAAATTTGGTATAATAGTACTTATTTCTTCAAAATCAATAAAAATTATTCAAGTGCTAAAATGTTTGCCTTTTTTTTGTGAAAATAGTGGTCATAACAGTTTTTTTTCTTCCAGTTACTTAATTGTATCAATTCCACCTCTTCTTTGGGTAGGTCTACCTTTGTTGGTTCAAAGAACAATTGCAAGGACAATTGTACTTCAAGAAATTGTGGGAAAAGGTAGATTTGGTGAGGTGTGGCATGGAAGATGGTGTGGGGAAGATGTGGCTGTGAAAATATTCTCCTCCAGAGATGAAAGATCTTGGTTTCGCGAGGCAGAAATTTATCAGACAGTTATGTTGCGACATGAAAACATCCTTGGTTTCATTGCTGCTGACAACAAAGGTATTTCCAATCTAACTGCGTTCAGCAAGTGGAAATGTTATGTCTATTATGTCTTATTAATGTCCTCTATGTCTTATTAAAATCTATGTAAAAGCCTAATTTCTCTATTGAGGAGAAAAAATGCTTTCCTCTTCTTCATGGATAAATGTATCCTTTACCATACAGTAAAGCAGGGAAAATGAGTGATAAGAAATTCCAATGATACTATAGCCAGGCTGATTTAAAATATTTGATGACTAGTATGGCATACCAACCAACCAGTCAGAACAGAAGCCTTCCCTGGAGCAGAGCCCCAGAGACCCTTACCGTGCTAGGAATTTACCCTTTAGTTGCTTGGTCGTGAAGAGATCTGGAGGCATCTTGGTGGGAGTACGATGACAAAGGGGAAAGGGCTGGGTGGCTAGGGCAAAGAAATGTCATTTGGGGGTTTTGAATAATAGCAGGACTGAAGTATTTCAAGATTTAATAAACCAGTACAGATAAACCAGTGAATGCCAGCTGAACATTCATCCTTACCAGAACTGTATTTTTTTTTTCATCTGTACAACAAATTCATCTCTAGAACTTAAAAGTTCAATGAATGTTTTCTCATTTTATTGAGCTAGGACAGCAGCGAGCAAAACAAAGTGAAATTTTTCTACTGTTGTGACTTTGTGCAACGTTTATTTGTTGAGATTTAACAAGATTTAACATAAACAACCCCAAACTGTATTACTTTTTGAGTTTCATGGAGCAGTATTCATAAAATTGTGTATATATTCCTGAATAATGAGGGTCTGCATGTAAAGTTTGTAGATTGCCTATGCTTCTTTCTTCATTTTTATACAGCCTTTGCTCATTAACTGTGCATTAGTGCCTTTTCTAAAGGGAAAAAAAAGGTACAAGGCAAGAAAAACTTGATCCAGTCCATTTTTTCCCCCACTAGAATTCATAGTACTTGAGAAAAACTTTGGAGGGGTGGAGGTTTTAACCTCTGTCTAAAAAAAGAGTTAAAATAAATTACCAGTGGATATTAAGGTCCACTATCACTTGTGAAAATTAAAAATCTATTGTAAGTAATCTCTAGCATAAACCTGATGAAAGTGTTTATTGATAATGAGATGGTAAAAGAGAACTTAACCTTATTGTGCATTTTGGCCATCATTATGCTTGCTGTTGGTGTTTCATTTCTGATTTGCCAGGCATTAGTAAAAACCGAGTAAAGTCAAGTGGAGCTAAAAAAAATAGTTTTTTTCTAATTTATTAACTGTTTATATTTTGAAAATATTTCCAATCTATTGAAAGTGGAACATTTATCATTCAACTGCTAAGTACTTTTTTTCTCTTCTACTCCTGGGCTGAATTACCTAATGCCCTAAGCTAGATTGCATAGTTAAGATTAATTTACAATTCTGTCAACTAATAATGACTGTGGCTTTATGGATCATCTTGTTAGGGCTAAATTAATCAGGATGTTTATTGTACAATATACAATATGCACAAGAAATATCAAGCCTGATTTTCTCTTCAGTGTAACTGGTCTACCACTGTCTGACCCGAATTTATCAAGGCTTTTGTGTTTGCTTAGAGACCCTAATATTCCTTCATCTTTGAATTTCTGTATCTTTCCCAACATTGGCAGTTTCACTTTTTAGAGAGTTGCCTGACAAAGATATTGATATGAGAACAAAGATAGCCTTTTGGTGTCAAACAGGGGAGGAGAGAGGTGTGAGTAAGGATTCGTTTTATACGTGATCAGTTCATTAGTGAACCTCATGTTATGTTGACTTGCATTCCTACAAAATTTTATCACTATCAGACTTGGAAATTAAATATTTGGATAATAAGGAGCTCTTGTACGTAAAGTACATGGCAGAAAAATGTTCTTAGCAAATATTCATTATAGATTCCTTTCTCTGGGTATTAGACTGGTTAGGACTGCCCATGGCTATTGCAGACACTTTATTCCAAAGGCTAAAGCTTTCAGAGACTCTAACACTAGAGAAATTTTAAATTAATTTCTCTTCTGACACAAGTATTTTTATGTGGGTTAACTTTTGGTTAAATGAGGTAAATTATTTGAAAAATGTCTAATAATTGTGCTAGGCTCAAAATATAAGCTTTTGGAAAATTACCAACTTCATACTTTGAACGGTGAAAAATATTCTTGAAACGCTAGAGGTTTTTGGTAGTAATAATTCACTTTGCAAATTTGTTACATTACTGATTTTTATTAGTATCATCTTTTTAAAAAGCTCTGGGTAATTTGTAGCACAGCACTAAGCCTAAATGCATTTCTCTGTGGTTTCTCCTATAAAGTGGTTGTTGTAACCAACAGGTATTGATATAAAGAAATGAGAATTTTTGCTTTACTATCTCGGACTACCAGAATTATCACCGAAGGAATTAACTTTGCTTTGTTAGCAATACAGATTAAACTCTGACATTTGTTAAAAGTTTTGACTTACTTTTTGGACATATGGTTACAGCAATACAATTACTTTTTTTTTTCCTGGTAGATAATGGGACTTGGACTCAACTTTGGCTTGTATCTGAATATCATGAACAGGGCTCCTTGTATGACTATTTGAATAGAAACATAGTGACAGTGGCTGGAATGACCAAACTGGCACTTTCAATAGCTAGTGGTCTTGCTCACCTGCATATGGAGATTGTTGGTACACAAGGTATGTATTTCCTTCTAATTGTTTTCTCGTTGAATATGTGGATAAACACGCTAGGTCATATTTTAGTGTTTAGTTATATTTTAGTTTATTACAAATAATTTTCAGTGTAAAGAAATATTAAAGATAGTTTTATAAAGCTGAAGATTTTGTCATGGTATAGTCAACGCTCATGTATATTTCAGCTAGTTTGAATATTATCAGTAATAACATTTTTATTCTAGTGGTTTTCTCTTTGCCATTTAGCATAAATACGTGGGAGTCTTGCTTTTGTGGCAAATGGTCTATAGTCAGAAAGCACAAATAATTTACATGTTTACAAAGGATCGTTAAAAAATCATTGAAAAGGGTAATGTGATCTTGGAAATATACACATTTATCATGTACTCTAAGGCCAAATAATACCCATCGACTTTTCTATTTATTGGAGTTAATTACAGAGTTGGCTCTAGAAAGTCATTAGTCTAGGCAGGCAGTGGTTCTCAAATTTGGATTCATGATCACTTTACACTCTTAAAAAGTATTGGAGAGCCCCAATAGTTTTTTATAGGTAGGCTATGTCTATTGACATAACTGAGAAATTAAAAAATACTAAATAGCAATATGATTATTGTTTAATATTTAATATTAACAGAATGATTAAAATAACAATAATAAGCCAATTAATATTAACATTACAGTCATTTACATACTTTTTCTAATACAAAAAACTACTTGTTGAAGGGTGTTTTGAAAATTATTGCTTTTTTATTTCTTCGCTTTGTATATATGATAGACTATACAATGAAAAAGTAAAAAAAGACTAATTTACTTAAAATGATGTTTTATTTTACAGTTTTGTTAATCTTTTTTAATGTCTGGATTTTCATTTCAGCTTCTTCATTCAATCTGTTCCAATATGTTGTTTTAATTTGAGTGTATGAATAACAGCTGGCCTTATGCAGATATGTAATTAGAGCAAGGTCTCAAATAATCCAGGGATCATTGGGTTACTTTGGAGAACTCTTGGTCTAGGGTAGTAAGTTTGAAACTTTGTAAGTGAATATTTGCTATGTTCTTATGTGGACTCTTTTTCTATTCATTCAACAAAAGTTTATTAGTGCCTACAAAATGCCAGGCAGTGCTCTAAGCATGGAAGGCATAGTGATGAATAAGACAAAACCACTGCGCTCATTCAGCTTATAGTCCAGTTGGAACATACAGATAAAAAGCACACACATGAATAAATGAGAGAATTTGGATAGTGAACTATGAAGAAAGAAAAATGGGGTACTGTAATCATGAATGATTTGGGATGTGGAATGAGAGGTCAGGGAAGACCTCCCCAAAGAGGTCATGTTTGAGCCAAGTCTTAAAAATGAGTCCTCTTGGAGAGACTCAATCTTCAATAAAGAAAGACATAAATGTGTTTTTTCTGTGCTCCATAGGTAAACCTGCTATTGCTCATCGAGATATAAAATCAAAGAATATCTTAGTGAAAAAATGTGAAACTTGTGCCATAGCAGACTTAGGGTTGGCTGTGAAGCATGATTCAATACTGAACACTATCGACATCCCTCAGAATCCTAAAGTGGGAACTAAGAGGTAAGATATGATTTTAGTAGTAAACTAAGACTTATAAAGGCTGGAGCTATGTGTAGAGAGGACTCGGTTTCAAATGCTAAATCATCGGGCCCAAGAAGAAAGAAGTCTTCTGTGGGTCCCTGAGAAGTCAGTGGGCACAGTGGAGAGATGGCATTTTGGCCTTATGGATAGTTGCCACTTGGGTGGGGAATCCAGTGGAGAGAAAGGGTGGAAGAGATAGTGATATATTACTTTCAGGGTGCCGCATCCTGAGAATGCTTTTTCCTACAGGTAAGAAAATCCATGTTGATGGTGTGTAGCTCCAAAACTCGGGCCATTTAAACATAGTCTGAGTTCTCCACGTTCACATCCTAAACCACAGGTACAGAATCAATGCAGTGGGATAGACAGGCTAGGGACTCTGTGTAATAAATGCATACATGTGCTATTGTTTAATACTTAATATTTTAAAATATGATATAACAGTTTATGTGTTCACCTAAGTTTTCACTTATCCCTAAGTCTCTCAAAGTGATATGTGTTAAGATAGTGTGAGTTTGGACATAATTTTTTCAAGAAACAGAATCTAGTAAAATTAAAAGCAAGCGTGATATAAACAGAGCGTACCACACATATATCAGGACAGCTCCATTAGTAATAGCCTGTGGGGCGCTAACCTCCACTTCCTTTTGTTTGAGGTACAAGCTCTGTGCTGCTCTTGATATAATCCCAGTGTTCTTGAAATCAAAACATCGAAAACATTTCCCTGGAGTTGTTAAAAGCCCTTCAGAGTAGAGAATTTCTAAGCTGGTATAGCTGGCCTCTGAGCCTTATTTAAGATTCCAGGACAGTCCCTGTGAGTGGTTCTCTTGGTTCCCTGGGAGATGTTAATGAGACCCCAGAAACAATCCAGCCTGTTCATTCAGACTGGGCAGCCCTAAGGGATGTTACTTCTTTACTCAAGGAAAAAAGAAAAGTGTCACTTGTCTGTCTGATTGTCCCCTCATGAGGAACTCCCCGGAAGCCTGGGTTGCTTGACTTACTCAGAAGTTCTGAAACGTTTTAAGTGTCTTGGGAGGCTGTTCCATCCTCACTTCAATATTCTGGAAAATCCTCGAAATCTCCCTAGGATAGCTAAGCACAGCCGGGCCCCATGGACTGTAGATTTATTCTATTAACCTGTTCAAACAAGGCTGTAAGTTTCTTGGAGCCAATGCATAATGAAGTCCTTCATTAGAGAAGGTATTTGTGGAATGCTGCCACCTGTGTGCTGAACAGTAGTGGAGTCCTGGGAAATGTACCCTCTGCCCTCAAGGAACTTTCCATGGCAGTGGTGGTGACTGAATTCCATCTCCACTGTTGAGTGCTTTGCTCATTGATTTTCCCTCTGGCTTGTTCTTTCTAAGTATTTGTCTACTGTCACACCTGCCTTAACACGAAGTGGTATGACCTCTAGTTCTGTTTAACATGTTTTTAAATTGATGAGTGAGTTAATAACTGTATTATTGAATTTTATTAGATTATAATGCTTCAGATCTACCTGTGCAGTTGACGTAAGTTATCTTAACTTAGAATTTTGTATCAGGTTTCAATAAGATTGTGTTTTAATGAATCACTATAAAATCATGCATAAAATCTGAAATGTACATGTTTTTGAAGGTATATGGCTCCTGAAATGCTTGATGATACAATGAATGTGACCATCTTTGAGTCCTTCAAACGTGCTGACATCTATTCTGTTGGTCTGGTTTATTGGGAAATAGCCCGAAGGTGTTCAGTTGGAGGTGAGACTGACTTTTGCAGACATTGGAAACATTCTTTGTCTGCCTTTCCTTGATATCGGAATGTAAGCTGTGATTTCCCCCCCTTTTTTTCCATAAGAGCATTGAATCATTTCTAAATATTTAAGAGAATACCTTTCAGCAATAGCTTTCCAGTGGCCGAAATTGGGCATCCTGCATAGAATGGAGATTTTAGAGTGTTATTTCTATTTTGGTGGAGGTAATAAGTCTCCCAATAATTCTGATTCACATATTGCGAATTTGTGAAGCATGTTAAAAATCATCTTAACTGAATTTGTATGCAGTTAGCTCTATCTTACTATATACAAGAAACTGAAATGCAAAGTTCAGCGATTTGCCAAGGCCACAGATCTTATGTTTCTAAGGGATTTCTTGTTCTCTTCTTTCCTGTGATGGATATAAGGAAGGTGAAGTGGAGGGGGAGGTGAGCTGTTCTAGTTTGCTAGCTGCTGGAATAAAATATACCAGAGATGGAATGGCTTTTAATAAGGGGAATTTAATGAGTTGCTAGTTTAAAGTTCTAAGACTGAAAATGTCCAAATTAAAACAAGTCTATAGAAATGTCCAATCAAAGGCATCCAGGGAAAGATACCTTGGTTCAAGAAGGCCGATGAAGTTCAGGGTTTCTCTCTCAAGAGAGAACACAGTCAGGGCTTCTCTCTCGGCTGGAAGGGCACGTGGTGAATATGGCGTCATCTGCTAGCTTTCTCTCCTGGCTTCCGGCTTCATGAAGCTCCCCGGGAGGCGTTTTCCTTCCTCATCTCCAAAGGTCACTGGCTGGTGGACTCTCTGCTTCATAGTGTTGCTCTCTCTGAATCTCTCATTCTCCAAAATATTTCCTCTTTTATAGGACTTCAGAAACTAATCAAGACCCACTCAAATGGGTGGAGACATGTCATCCCCTAATCCAGTTTAACAACCATTCTTGACTAAATAACATCATCCAGACAGATGATCTCATTACAGTTTCAAACATACAGTATTGAATAGAGATTATTCTACCTTTATGAAATGGGATTTATATTAAAACATGGCTTTTCTTAGGGGGCATACTTCCTTTCAAACCAGCACATGAGCAAAGACAAATTTCCTGCTCCTCTATTCATCCCAGCAATTTAGAGATTAATAACAAAAGGCAGAAGTTAGGATGATGAAACCCTTCAGGTGTGGTCTGATGAAATTGTTGCATTGATGGAGACCAAAGTTAAACACTGGTAGAAAATGGTTTACAGTTTTCACTTTCAAGTCAGAAGACTTGGATGAAGTCTTAGTTTCACAACTTCCTGAGAGATGATTTTTACGCAAGTTACTTGGTCTCACTTTCCTCATCTGTAAAATGAAAGTAATAGTAACTCCAGCAGTTGGGTGTGAAGATTTAATGAATTAATTCATGTGAAGCTCTCAATACAGAGCCTGTGCATAGTAAGCGTTCAACAAAGGAGCTGTCATCACTAATCCATTGTCATTTTTATTTGTATTACATCAATCTCATTTTAAAAACTTGCAGATTTTAGAAAAAGCTTCTGGGATTAAAATTATGTTTAGATGAGAACACATGCTTTTTTCTCTTTGATTCATAGATGAGATGGTGATACATTCATGAAGGTTAAACTATTCTTAGAAACAATAGAATTATAGCGATGCAGGCACTGAAATCGCTGAGCCTGGGTTTAAGCCCAGATCTGCCACTTACTAGCTATGTGTCCTTGGGCAAGATCAAGACCCTCTATGAGACTCAGTTTCCTCATCTGTAAAAACAGAAATAATACGGCGCCTTCTTTAGTCACTGGTTTTGAGGAATCTCTAGTTAAAACATCTAACAGCCTTAGAATAGTTCTTGGAAATTATCAAGATTCCAAACATGATAGTTATTACTATTTTAAAATCCATATTGATATTTGTTTAGATATTCTTTTAAGTTTTTTTCCCTGTTTCCTTCAAATATAAAAAATAGCAATGTGTTATTATAGTTTTCTAATATTATGGCACATCTGTAATATTTTAAATTTAAAGTACTCTAGTTAATTTAAAAGATTTTGTGAGGAAATTTTTGGAATCCAAATAATATTTTGACAATTAAGGTCAAGACTTGGACTTTAAGTTTGAAATCCTTTACCCATTAACTTTCATGTTGAGCTGTCCGTCTTTGATTACAGCTCAGGAACATTCTGAGGTGTAGTAATTAAAAAATCCAGAGGTAAGAAAATTCAACTTTTAAAAAGTTACCCAAGGGGATGCAAAGGTAGTTTAGTGGTAGAATTCTCACCTGCCATGAGGGAGGCCCAGGTTCGATTCCCGGTCCATGCACTTCCCCCCAAAACAAACACACAAAAATTCAACAAATGGTGCTGCAATAATGGGATATTCACATGGAAAAAATAATGAAATGTGACCCCGCCACAAAACATACCAAAAAAAAAAGTTACCCAACAGGTTTCAAGGAGAGAAAGCTATTTTGATTTGAAAGTGTTATTTGATGGAAAAATAATATGCTTCATTCACATAGCAATGAAGCTTTGGGGTAAATTCCATAATTAGAAAAAATGAGACATTATTTTTGAATTGCATAATGACATTTTATATAAATCAAAATTCTAACTATTCAACTGAGTGCTTTAAAGTATGTCCTTGGTGTTTTTTTTTTTTAACATGGGCAGGCACCGGGAATCGAATCCGGGTCTCCAACATGGCAGCTGAGAATTCTGCCACTGAGCCACCATTGCACCACCCTGTCCTTGGTTTTATAGTGATATATTATTTTAATAAACCTGACTTTCCAGTTTCCCAGAGTGCCATTTGTACCTTGAAGACATAATTGTTTTTTGAAATAAGTATTTTTGTTGATTATTCACACAGGGAAATTTATTATGCAAATTTCTTATAGGAATTGTTGAGGACTACCAGTTGCCTTATTATGACATGGTGCCTTCAGATCCCTCAATAGAGGAAATGAAGAAAGTTGTTTGTGACCAGAAGTTTCGACCAAATATTCCAAACCAGTGGCAAAGCTGTGAGGTAAGCTAGTTTTTATCATTATATTCTTCCTATTATATTTTTGAGGTGTGTATCTAGGAAGATTTTCAGATACCATATATTGTGCCTATCTTAATCTAGGAATCCAATTCATACATATAAGTAGTAACATGTCTTTTTATAAGCATTTAGAAGGATTTTATTTCCTTTAGCAGTATGGATGCATAATACTAAGTTATGTGACAGTTACAAACCAACCCTGAGATCTCACCTTTATTTCTTGCTAATGCAAAGTCCGCTGCAGTTCACCCAATTCCCCATGGCATCTGTTTCCCCTGTGGTGACTCAGTAATTCAGGCTGCTTTGATTTTGGGGTGCTACCATCTCAATGCTTAATTTCTGGATTTCTCTGTCAGGAGAAGATAGAGTTTTCAGTGAAGAGTTAGCTTCTACAAGGTTAATGTATGTGTTTTGACAGGATTTTTTTGATGTTTGGCCTGAATACTTCTCAAATGTTTTTTTTTTTATTTTTTTCAAATGGTTTTAAGTTTATTCTTTTTTTCATAAAGTATCAATTCCTGGCTCTGCAGTTTTGCTTCTTTTGTAATTCGTTTTGTGCTAGTGCCTAAAATTTTTGGTGTTTTTCTCTCTCTTAAAGGCGCTCCGAGTCATGGGGAGAATCATGAGGGAGTGCTGGTACGCCAGTGGGGCAGCCCGACTCACTGCGCTTCGTATAAAGAAGACGATTTCTCAACTTTGTGTCAAGGAAGACTGCAAAGCCTAGTCGTGATAACAGTGTCACCCAGAAGTCTCGCACAGCTTTCTTTCCCATTTCCCTCTTTATGTGAATGTTCTTGCCTCTTTTTTTTTTGTTCTACCTCAAAAATAATACAGTACAGTATTTAAGTGCTCAGAGGCAGCATGAAAAGATAACTCTGAAGTTAAATACGGGCAGGAGTTGATTCTATCCAATCTCCATGTTGTCTTTCACTTTATTTTAAAAAGCAACACATTAACTTATCTTTTCCTTTAATAAGAAAGATATTAGAAAAATAGCAAAATAAGCTACATAAAAAGTATCGAAGTAATTAGGGTTTTTATCGTACTTGAACCAAGAGCACATGAATAAATAGAAGAATATGTCAAGCCACTTTTTTTTCTAAGATGAAAACATATTCATTAATAAGTATGGTATATGTAAAAAGAACTTTAGAACATACAATCTTTGTTTTTCCCTATTTTTAAATTTAGCAGGATCTTTTAAAACTTAAGTATTACCCTGAACTTTGAAGTATAAAACTGAGGTCAGAGTCTCACTGTTTGTTCTCCCTTACTTCTGTTCCCCAACTCTTCAGAATCTGCTACCACAACCCCTGAGGCAAATGTTTTGAAAACCATTCAGCTTGTTATGTATTCTCATTTACAAATGAGACATGTGGCATCCTAAGACATTGAGAGATGTCTCAAAGGTACACAGCTAGTAGCAGAGCTGGCAATTAGATTAAATTTGAGAGTCAACAATGTAGAGTTTTCCCAGTTTCCCTTGAATTCCCATAGTATTTTTCTTTCTGGGTAGAAACTACAACTTTCATTATAGTACTTGTAGCTTAGTCACACAGGGCCAAATTGAGTTATTTTGCAGAATCATTAAGGACCTGTATGAAATCTCTGGACAATGTCTATTGCCATTTTCCTCATAGAAATTTAGTAGTCACTGCATTTATTAGATTAATATTTAATGTTCTCTGAACACTTCCAGAGATCATTCATGCATAAAAATCCATTGTCAGGTATCTTTAAGATTCAATTCAGAGGTCCTCACTACTTTTGTGCATAAACATTTAGAAAGAAAAGAAAAGGAAGAGGAAACTAGGAAATCTTTTCAAAAAAAATGAAGTAGAACAACCAAATCCTATAGGTGGTATCCTCCACTGTAAATAGATATTTCCCTGCCCTTTCAAAATGAGCGTGTGGGTACAGAAACCTCCAAAGAATTTTGCCTTCATTCTACTTCTTGTGGAGACAGAAGTGATGAACTCTGGATAATATATGGGATAGTAAATGTTTTGTTCAAATCTATAGTGCCGCTTTAGTGAGAAAGATTTAATGTGGTGTCTCATTATTTTAGACATGTTTGCAAAACACTTTCCCTTAGAACATGCTTCTGAGATGATGTATGATCAAAAGCGCTTTTTGAAGACCTCTTAGAAAATGATACTGCACATTAGAATATCTTGTACTCTGAGGGGTCTAGCAGTAAAGAAATGTTATTTTGGGTTTCTTTAGACTGCATCTCCCAAATTATTTGATGTTGGAACTCTTTTATTAAAGGTAGGGGAGAAACTTTTACTATCCCACAATTTAATGTTCTACACAGCACAGCTTGGAAAATGGTATTCTGAATGATATGCCTGTGTCTTTTCACAGAGAACACAATTTAAAGATTATACTTCATTTCGCTATGGAAGTATTATTGATTCCATCTTCATGTGACTGGATGGAGATAAGGAAGCAAAAATCCCAAGAGTTATGGGATTTGCATGTACTTTCGCTCTCACTGATATTCATCCATTCATTAAATAATCACAGAGCTCCCCATATCTTGCTTGCTTTAATGCTGGGTGCAACTGGGAAATAAAATGATCTTGGCCTCAGGGAATTTTAAAGTCTAATTTGGCAATGGGAAAAGGGATGTGAGTGGGGTGGAGAAAGAAAGTAACCTGAGAAAAAATATAATAGAAAAGATGTCTTGAGTCTATATGACAGATTTCTAGAATAGATCTAAAAATCACTGTTAATTCACAACACGTTTAGAAACTATCTTTATTTGTATGTTACAAATGATCTAAATTATATCTTCAGTTTTAAAAAGTGTTTATGTGAAGGGGTATTCTTTTTTATGTTTTCTTTTTTTAAACATTTTTAATTGTGAAACATATGTATAAAAAAGCAATAATTTTCAAAGTACATTATAACAAGTAGTTATAGAATAAATTACAGAGTTTGGTATGGGTTACAGTTTTTAGTTTTTTCCTTCTAGCTGTTCCAAGACACTGGAGACTAAAAGAAATATCATTATAATGATTCAGCAGTCATACTCATTTACTATATCCAATCTTCTCTATCACAAGTGCTCCTTCTCCTTTGTTCCTTCTCCCAATCTTTAGGGGTATTTGGGCTCTGCCCATTCTAACTTGTTCATGTTGGAAAGGGATGTCAATAACTGGGATGGGGGATGGAACTAGTTGATGTTCTTGGAGAGGACTTATCTGACCTGGGAAGCCATCTGGAGGTTGTAGGTTTCTGGAAAGTAGTGTTAGTGTGTTGAAACTTTTGTAGAATCTCACATAGAGCCCTAGGTGTTCTTTAGGCTTGACAAGGATGGTTCTGTTTGGGGTTTGACAAATGCTGGTAATTAGCAATTATCTAGCTGAAGCTTGCATAAGAATAGCCTCCAGAATAGCCTATTGACTCCATATGAACTCTCATAGCCACTGATACCTTATTTTGTTACATTTCTTTTCCTTCTTTTGGTCAGGATGGCATTGTTGATCCTGCAATGCCAGGGTCAGGCTCATCCATGGGATTCATGTCCCACATTGCCAGGGAGAATTTCACCCTGGGATTTTACTTGCAGAGTTGGGTTTAGAGAGAGAGAAGCCATATTTGAGCATCAAAAGAGGATTTCTGGAAGTAACTCATAGGCATAACTATAGGTAGGCTTAGCTTCTTCACTACAGAAATAAGCTCCATGAAAATAAGACTCTAGAACAAGGGCTTGACCTGTTGACTTGGGAGTCCCTAATAGTTGAGACAGTGTCAGGGGTTTCCACATATACTTTCTCTCCTGTCCCTCAAGGGACTTTGCCGATACTTTTTAATTATCTGTCCAACACACTCTGGAATGTGTCAGGATATCCCCTTAAGCTATACAGAATTACAAGTCATGAAGGGGTAATCTTGCTTGTGCTTGTAAACTTGTTTTTTCATATATTATTTCCTCATATATGAGTATGAAATCATATATTTGCTATAATTGTACTCCAGTCTCAATTAAATTATCATAATATTTCCAGTTTTATTCACTTATGTTGGCTAAATGTTCTTGTTTAATTATTTAAGAGAGAATGTTTTATTATGTCCAAGTTCCTTGTCCTTATGCTTTGTAATTTATTTGAGTGTCCAAATATAATTCGGTATTTTTACTGATTCAGCTTTCACTCAAGAGAAATGTGCACATTTGTACACTTTGAGATGTTTTTTCATTTTGTTTTTTTTGGTTAACTGTAATTCCTAATTAAATAGTTTTAAATATCAGTTACAAAATACCTTTTTAAAGAAAAGGGGTAGCATAAGAAAAAATGATAAGGAAAAAGTTAAAAGTTGTAATTTTTTATTTAACTCTTCACATGAATATATATGGAAATACTTATAAAATGGGATCAGCTTTAGAGCATAAAGCAGACTTATTGTATATACCTATGATGTTAAATTTTATATTATTTGTTTTTAATAGAGTCCCATTGTATCATATTTATTTATTTTAAATTCTGTTATAAGTAAATAATATTTTTCCTTAAGCTCAAGATATTAGTGTTCTCTGCTCCTTTCAAATATTTTGGATTAGGGTACCATACAAAGCTTGGGAAAATACTATTTTTGAAAGCTCAGTCTTGAAAATGGAGATGGGATTTATATGCAGCATTGCTTTCTTAAAAGAAGGGAAACATTATTTGTTGTCAATAATTCAGCATGAACCTGTTTTCTTATAGACTATGTATTTAAGTTTGTAATTGGTATAGATTTGTTGTATGCTTTTTACTGTCTAAAATATTTGGCATGTCACTTCTAGAATTCTTAATTTATGTTCTGACTTGAAAGTTAAGTGAAACATAACTGTGTCGTGCACTGCTATTTTAGGCATAGCACTTGCTTTTCATCTTTATACTTTCAATTAAATTTGCATTTTAAAATTCCATGATTGTACGAAAATAGTAACCTGCTTGCAGTGTATGAAAAATTCAAAATCAGCTTTTATTTAAAAATGAAAATCTACAATAGATTCATTAGTTTAGAAGTTTCATGATAATTTTATTATTTTTAATGCTTCTACAACGGTAGAATTATTAAACAAAACAAAACAATTTCTACTATGCTGAAATTTTGCCACCACGTGACGTATTGGAGCAGAGAAAACCCAGGGCTGTCTTAGAGCCTACACATAATACCAGGGCAAACTTTATGGCATATCATCTGAAAGTCTGTCATTACACAAAGTTCTAGTGAACAATTTAAAAGTTTCTTGGCAGGGAATAGTTTTTGATTGTTCATTTCAAGCAAATATGAACATTTAAAAAAATTTAAATAAACTTATTTAAAATATGTAAATTTTACTTCCCATCAAGAAAGTAACAGTGGCAAATGAATAAAAATTGGCAATGTCTTCAATAATCAATCCTATAATAAATTCATAAATACAACCTTATAAGCTACTTGGAAATGTTTAGCTATTACTATCTTAAAATGGTGTCATTGTGGTTTTCTAAGATATTCTAAGCATCTTTTCCTTTGTGAACCATACCCCTCCAGTGTTTGACAACACTTTGTTCCAGCTCCGGGTTTGCTCTTAATACCTGTGTGGACTTTATCAGTTGTTTTAGTGAGGGCAGTGATTCCTTTGATACTGAGGGCTTCTTCTAAATAGAAAACAAGTCAACTGGAATAGAGAATTTCCATATTAAGTTTCATTTCTATGAAGCAGGCTTTTTTTTTTTTTTTTTGCATGGGCAGGCTTCAGGAATCGAACCCGAGTCTCCAGCATGGCAGGCAAGAATTCTGCCACTGCGCCACCATCGCACCACCTGAACTAGGTTGTTGTCCTCCAAAACTATGTTTAGTCCCTAATTTAAAGAATTCTAATTATGAGTTATCATTCTGGAATTGAGCCTTTTAATGAAAGAGAACCCCTTTGTGGCAAGGACTATTCAGATGTATCATAGCTAAAAATGTAAACCAAAATTCGGGGACCTGGACAGGACCTAAGAGATTTTAGAACTCAATCCCCATATATTTATAGATAAAGAAACCAAGATCAGAGTTCAACTGACTGCTAGTTATAAGCAAAATCGGCATGATGACCCAGTGATGACACCCACTACAATGCCCCACCATATCTTAAATTTTACTCATTAAAATTCTAGATGCAACTAAAACTATCTTGAATTTACATTTACATAATGCGCCATTCAATGGTGATGACCAAGTCCCTCAGCTCTTTGTAGTTCTATTGAAATAATTTGTTGAGCTCAGGGAGTAAAACCAAAATAATTCGAATAAGAAGTGTAAGACGGTTGGTTAGTTAGGGAGGGAACCACAGGGCTGCTCTGCAGGCCACATCTCCCCCACTTTCTGTGAGGACTGTTCTTTTCTTTATGCATTGGATTTGGAATGAAGGTGGATTTTGTTAGCTGAATTTGGGATTATGCCTAGCAGCAGGTTATTTTACTTCTTTCTTTTGCTTGTCTTAGTTTCTCATTGGTTGGTCTTTGCCATCCATTTTCTTTTAGCACATTAAAAATGATCTTTTGTAAGATCTCATCAACCCCAAATCCCTCTATAAGTCCTGTCCTTCTTCTTTCAATTAGGTTCCAACTTCTGTCCAGTTTTCTACGTCCTGAACTTTTTAAAAGATTTAAATTTCCCATACCCCATATGAGAGGTTTCACCTGATGGCTTCTTCAATAGTTTTTTATTTGATACTAAAAAGAGAGTATTTGTTAAGGGTAAAGACGACTATCTTTTAAACTCTAAAAAGACTGGCAGTCTAGTTTCATTCTAGTTTTCAGGTAACATAAGGATTTTTATTTTTATTTTTTTTTGCTTTAATGCTCAAGTCCACTCAGGAAGCAGTGACTTGGAAAGAGAATGTGAAATATTATGTCCCGTAATGTGATTTCTAAGTGTATTTATGCTCTGTTTCATACCATTGCTTTGTTTTGCTTTTGCCACTTTTTTAAAAACAAAGCCATTATGCTATATAGTTAGGTATATGACCTTATATTGAAATTAGGTATTAATACCCATTTTAAACCCTCTATTAAAATATACCAGGATACTTGCCCATGTCAGTTGTAGATGAATACCACGTTTGGGAGAATATAAATTCTATCTCACCGCAGATTTTACTATTTTCAGATGTAATGCGTATTTTCTGATCATTGTCCATATTGTCTGATCAGAAGTTTCTCTCTCCAAATCTAAGCATATTGACTTTAAGATTTTTACTCTGGATTACATGAACCTGGATGTTAATATGAGCACTTAGAATCTGGATTTATTAGGACATTAGCCTTATACAC
Organism: Tamandua tetradactyla; assembly: GCF_023851605.1. Classification (NCBI taxonomy): domain Eukaryota; kingdom Metazoa; phylum Chordata; class Mammalia; order Pilosa; family Myrmecophagidae; genus Tamandua; species Tamandua tetradactyla. The sequence goes on along the minus strand of NC_135329.1, from coordinate 127,854,777 downwards.
TGTGTCACCAGATCCAGCTGGCCCAATTGTGCTCTGCACAGATCCTCCCAACACAGGGGCAGGTGGGAACTGAAATCCAGCTTGCAATTGGCTCCTCAACCCAGAAATATTTTTATGGTTTGCAAAAATGCACTTATGTGCTAGCAATGACCCTGCTTATACATCTTCAGAAAATAAAAATTAAAAAAATCAAAACAGTACTTAATATCTGCAAATTTAGGATAACAGGTACTTTTGATTTTCATATTAGCTTTCCCAAGAAAGCAAAAGAATATGTTTATCCTGTTGATTTAATTTTTCAACCCAGGTAATCTGCAGCAAGGCACAGGGACCCTGATGTTGGTATCTTCATTGGGTTTTCATTCCATGCACAAATCTCCTTGCTGATTTTGCCTATAAACTGGGATTATATGCATAAATTTTGTCAAACTAATGTAAGCTAGGATGAAATTTACTAATATATATTTTATCTAATAGCTAACTACTAAAATGAGGCTTTTAGAAAATCCAGCTCTTTTTTCCTTTTTATATTAAGTGAGGGTATGTGACCCAAAATATTATATTTTAGTTCATTTCCAGAGTGACTGGTGTCAAGCTCTTTGTACTCTTATCCTAGACATGAGAAGACTATTCAAGCTTAATTTAGGTTTCAGGTTTAAAATGCCCTAAAAACAGAAAATTAGATTCAGATCTCAAAAAAGAATTTCGGATTGACTTTCAAAGTACTAATACTAATTGTACTTTTGGTAGCGTGACTTTTCTTATACCTAAGAACATATTACAAATGTCAAAACTGTTGCATTTTGACATTGCAAAACATGCCTTGAACTCTTGAACTACTGTGAAAAGAATCACTATTGTAAAGACTTTTTTGTAAGCTAGCTGATATTCTTAGGTATGTAAAAATGATATTGCGTTCTAATAGTTGGGTTCGAATGAATGTATGTAGGAATATGAAAAAGCAAATTAGATTTTAAAATGAGAATTGGGCAGTAAGTTGTATCCCAAAAACTGTGTTGATAAGACTTTTACTAGTTGCAATTTAATTGCTTAAGGTGAAGAGAAACACAGATTCCAAAGAGAAACGAATGATTTTTAGATGCTTCATTTATTTCTAGCCTGTGAAAATGTGTACAATTTTAATAGTTAAATATGTACTTGTTTTACTTTAAAATAATGGTATTTTAGACTTTAGTGAAACTCAGTGATAGCTTTCATACCAAATGTTTATCTTTACCAACAGCAAGTCATAAAAGTATTTATTTTAAAGCTTTTTAATATTATTGGTTAACTTTCAGCGGCTTCCAGATGTAAATACTTATCTGCCTAAATGTTATATTTTTATGTATGCATTTAAAAAATGTATTGTTTTATAAAGTGGCAAAGAGAATAAATCAAGCACTCCCTGCACTTGTTTCTGTGAAGCATATAGAACTCTATTTTAAATAAAAAGAAAATGTGTCATATTATGGTTTCTATACAATTATGTTCCATTATTTTAAAATCGTATTTCTATTTCTATGCAGTTTATGGAGAGGCTATCGGAATGATGGCTTCAGTGGGCACTAGAAATTTATTTCCTTCCTTCCTACCAGAGAGTTATAAAATTCTAGAACATCAGCGGTAGAAGAAGCAATCATTTCTCTACTCAGGGAATAATCTTTGTTTTATTCCACTTATAAAGAAACCATTTTTTTTGTGCATCAGCATTTATTGACAGGTGACTGTGTGGCCCACTCTTAAGCCTCAAATAGTTTCCATTACACTTAGAATCAAATCCAAAACGCTCCGGTAGTCTGCATTACTCTCCAAGACATGGAACCTGACTGCCTGTCTGCCTCCATTTCCTGTATCTCCCACCTCCATCCCCAAAAGTTTTCCAGACTTGTGCTTCTTGCTGTTCTTCACAGATGACCAGCACATCCCAGGGGCTCTGTGCTGACTCTTCGCGGAATGTTCTTCCTCCAGCTATTTATATTATAGTTCTCTGTTCCAATGGCGTCGTACCAAAAAGGACCTCCCCAGCCACTCTACCTGGTGTAGGATCTTTACCATCAGTTTTAAAAAGTGCTTATATGAAGGGGAAATCCTGTTTGACATTCACTATTCACTTAGCCTGCTTTGTTTTCTTTATAGCACTTAGCATTAACTGGGATTATATTGTTTCATATATTTTATAGCACATTTCACTAATATTCATATGTATTTGTTTATTGTCTATCTTCTCAAAAATATAGGCTCCATGAAGTAAGAGTGCTTGCTCTGACTACTGCTATCTATCCTATGCTTTAAAGATGTAGTGAATGCTCAACCAATATAAACTGAAGGGATGAAAACAACAAATATGACAGGATCTATTCCCTTTGAGAGCTCACAATCCGTGGGGAAGAGGAGCACAGTCATAAACATGCCTTAATACAAGGCAGCTGAGTTTTGACTTCTATTAAAGGTCACAAAAGTCACAGACATCCACTTTATTCCAGTACTCCGAATCTCAAAAAAAAGCAGAATATTTGGAAAAGGATGGTAGCAAGATAGCTACAAAAATAATCAATCTGGTAGATCCTTTAGTTGTGACTACTTTATAATTCCACTTTTTGTGCATGTGCCATTTTACACAGTGTATTCACATACTTAGTCTCATATGACATGAAATTTAGGCAAGGCAGTTGATGACATGACCGTTTTAAAGATGAATGAGGGAATGGAAAATCTTTGTTGAGGTTAGATTTAAACAATGAGAACTTTTCAGTTTGGAGAAGAGACTCTGAGGGAGCCATCTAACAACTCCCAGATAGAGGGAGGTTAGTTGAACAGTATCACAGCAGCTAAATCCTTGAGCGTTAGAATTAGGGCTCATTTCACTTAAATTTGAAAATAAGTTTGCTTTTTCTTTAACTTTTTTTATTGTATAGAATAACGTACATTCAAAGCAAAGAAATAAAAAAAGCAAGTTTTCAAAGCATTTTTCAACAAATAGTTACGGAACAGATCCCAGAGTTTGTCGTGAGCTACCATATGATCAGATTTTTTTCTTCTAGCTGCTCCAGAATATAGGAGACTAGAATGCTTAAATATTTTTTCACCATCACAATCAATTTTTTTCCTTCTTTTTTGTGTGAAAAATAACATATCTACAAAAAAGCAATAAATTTCAAAACACAGCCCCACAATTAGTTGTAGAACATGTTTCAGAGTTTGACATGGTTACAATTTCACAATTTTAGTTTTTTACTTCTAGCTGCTCTAAGATACTGGAGACTAAAAGAGATATCAATTTAATGATTTAACATTCATATTCATTTGTTAAATACTATCTTCACTGTATAACTCCACCATCATCTTTGATTTTTCTCTCACTCTAGGGGTATTTGGGTTATTGCCAGTCTAAATTTTTCATATTGGAAGGGTCTGTCACTAATATGGGGTAGGAAGATGGGACTACCTGTTGTTCTGGAGAGGCTGGGCCCTCTAGGTTTCAGGACTGGACCAAGGACCCATCTGAAGGTTGTAGGTTTCTGGAAAGTCACTGCAGTGCATGGAACGCTTGTGGAATCTTATATATTGCTCTAGGTGTTCTTTAGGATTGGTTGGAATGGTCCTGGTTGGGATTTGGCAAGCTATGATAGGTAGCAAAGCCTACCTGAAGCTTGCTTAAGAGCAGCCTCCAGAGTACCCTGTCTACTCTATTTGAACTCTCTCTGCCACTGATACTTTATTAGTTACACTTCTTTCCTCATTTTTGATCAGGATGGAATTGTTAATTCCATGGTGCCAGGGCTGGATTCATCCCTGTGAGTCATCTCTCACATTGCCAGGGAGACTTTCACCCCTGGATTTCATGTCCCACGTAGCAGGGAGGGCAATGATTTTACTTGCAAAGTTAGGCTTAGAGAGAGTGAGGCCACATTTGAGCAACATTAGAGGTCCTCCAGAGGTAACTCTTAGGCATGCCTATAGGTAGTCTGATCTTCTCTGCTACCTACATAAACTACACAAGAGTAAGCCTCAGGATTGAGGGTATGGCCTATTGATTTGGGTGGCCCTAAAATTTGACAAAATATCAGGGGATTCCCTGATGGTAAGGTTTAATAGTTCCACATACTTTCTCCCATCTCTCAAGGTACTTTGCCCATACTTTTTGATTATCTACTTAATATATTGAAGGATGTATCCAGGCATTACAATAATCTATACAGAATTAAAGGACCTCTTTCTTATTCTGGGCTCCCTGTGTTCAAATGAGCTTATACAGATAGGTTGAGTTAGATTATGTGCTACAGAAAATTTCAGTTCCGGACCAAATAAACCTTTCTTCCTTTGGTCTCAAAGAGTATGTGTGACTTTAAAATGTAGACACTGTCTTCCTTACCCCTGTGTTCTGAATTACTTTAACACCAACCTGATTGGCTTCATTCTTATCTCTAATATATTAAAAAAAATATATATATATATATGTAAAACAGCCTCTTAAAATCCAGAAATAATAATCACCACTCTGGACGCAATGTGTCTGCTCTAAAAGCTTACAATCTTGGCCCCTGTTTTCTTATAAGCATTTTCTAAAGGTGACCATACCATTGCTGTTTTTATGTTTCTGGCTTATTTTGCCTCACCAAATGTCCCACATGTACATTTACAACATTGCATACTCACGACTTTGTTCCTTTTTGTAGAAGCACAAACTTCATTCAAAAGTATACACCAGCATTCACCAACCTACTTCTCAGTCAGTGCATCCTTCAGCCACCTGCTTTCATCAGGCATCATGAGTAGTGCCAAAGTCCATAGTCCATCAACATTCTCAATTTTAGATAATTTCATTGTTTCCAAGAGAAAGAAAACCAATAAACACACCCTAGCCAAATAAGATATCTAAACATCCTCTTAACACTTGTCCCTCCCCTCATATTTACCTCTACTGTTGCTGTGGTAGCACTGATGTTTTCCTTTTGAACATAGCCCACAGTATGCTTTCAGCACTTCTGGGTATATACCAAGTAGTGTTATTGCTGGGTCATAGGGCAACTTGATATTTGGTTTCCTAGGGAACCGCCAAACAGTCTTCCATAGTGGCTGCACCATTATGCATTCCCACAAGTAGTGTATAAGTGTTCGAATTTCTCCACATTCTTTCCAACAATTATAGTTTCCTGTTTGTTTAATAGCAGCTGTTCTTATAGGTGTGAGGTGGTATTTCATTGTTGTCTTGATCTGCATTTCCCTTATAGCCAATGAAAATGAACATTTCTTCATATGCTTTTGAGCCATATGTATTTGCTCTTCAGAAAAATGCTTATTCATATTTTAGCCCATTTTATAATTGGGTTGTTTGCTCTCTTGTTGTTGAGTCGTGTGATTTGTTTGTATATACAGGAAATAAAATATTTTCTCTCATGGAGTTGGCTGCCTCTTCACTTTTTTGACAAAGTCTTTTGAGGTGCAGAAGCATTTGATTTTGAGGAGTTCCCATTTATCTATTTTTTTCTTTTGTTGCTTTTGCTTTGGGTGTAAAGTTTAGGAAGCTACCTCCTATTACTAGGTCTTAAAGATGTTCCCCTACATTTTCTTCTAAAAGTTTTAATGTGCTAGTCTTATATTTTGGTGTTTGATCTGCTTTGAGTTAATTTTTGTGTATGGTGTAAGATAGGGGTCCTCTTTCATTCTTTTGGCTATTGATATCCAGTTCTTCCATTCCCAATTTTTGGAAAGACTATTTTGTCCCAGTCAGAGGATTTGGGGGCCTTGTCAAAAATCAGTTGACCATAGATTTGGTGGTCTATTTCTGCACTCTCGATTTGATTCCATTGGTCAATATTTCTACTTTGCGCCAGTACCATGCTGTTTTGACCATTGTGACTTTATAATAGGTTTTAAAGTCAGGGAGTGTTAATCCTCCCACTTCATTCTTCTTTTTAGGATGCTTTTGGCTATTTGGAGTCTTTCCCTTCCAGATGAATTTGGTAACTTAGCTTTTCCAAGTCTTCAAAGTAGGTTGTTGAAATTTTGACTGGTACTGTGTTGAATCTGTAGATCAATTTGGGGAGAATTGACATCTTAACTGTATTTAGCCTTCCCATCCATAAGCAGGGAATGTCTTTCCACCTATTTAGATCTCCTTTGATTTCTTTTAGCAATGTTATGTAGTTTTCTGTGTACAAGTCCTTTATGTCCTTAGTTTAAGTTCATTCCTAAGTACTTGATTCTTTTAGTTGCTATTTTTAAAAATTTTTATTCCATATGTTTTACTCGTCTGTTGATAAGGTAGATAAAAAGGACATCACACACAAGGTTTTCACAATCACACAGATAACAGAAAAAGAAATAAAACAAAAACAGAAAAAAATTTATACATAGCTTATCCCTTACCCCTCCCTTTCATTGATTGCTAGCATTTCAAACTAAATTTATTTTAACATTTGTTCCCTCTATTATCTATTTTCACTCCATATGTTCTACTCGTCTGTTGACAAGGTAGATAAAAGAAGCATCAGACACAAGGTTTTCACAATCACACAGTCACATTGTGAAAGCTATATCATTATACAATCATCGTCAAGAAACATGGCTACTGGAACACAGCTCTACATTTTCAGACAGTTCCCTCCAGCCTCTCCATTACATCTTGACTAACAAGGTATTATCTATTTAGTGTGTAAGAATAGCCTCCAGGATATTTGTTGCTATTTTGAATGGAATTTTTTCCTTAACTGACTCCTTAGCTAGGTCATTGCTTGTGTATAGAAACATTACTGATTTTTGCACATTAATTTTATATCCTGCCTCCTTGCTGAATTTGTTTATTAGCTCAAGTAACTTTGCTGTAGATTCCTCAGGACCTTCCAAATATAGTATGATGTCATCTGCAGATAATGAGAGTTTTATTTCTTCCTTTCCAATCTGGATGTCTTTTATTTCTTTGTCTTGCCTGATTGCTCTAGCTAGAACTTCTAGCACAATGTTGAATAATAGTGGTGATAGTGGGCATTCTTGTCTCATTCCTGATCTTAGGGAGAAAGCTTTCAGTCTCTCTCCATTGAATACTATGCTGGCTATCATTTTTTCATATATTCCCTTTATCATATTGAGGTAGTTACCTTTGATTCCTATTTTTTGAGTGTTCTTATTAGAAAAGGATGCTGAATTTTGTCAAATGATTTTACAGCACCGATCAAGGTGATCATGTGATTTTCCCCTTTCAATTTGTTAATGCTCTGTATTATATTAATTGATTTTCTTGTTTCAAACCATCCTTGCATTCCTGGCATAAACCCCACTTGGTTGTGGTGTATAATTCTTTTAATGTGCAGTTGGATTCAATTTGCTAATATTTTGTTGAGAATTTTTGCATCTATGTTCATTAGAGAAATTGGCCTGTAGTTTTCCTTTCTTATAGCATCTTTACCCTGTTTTGGTATCAAAATGATATTAGCTTCATAAAATGAGTTATGTAGAATTCCTTTTTTCTAAAGTTTTTTGAAAATTTTGAGCAGGATTTGGTGTTAGCTCTTTCTGGAATGTTTGATAAAATTCACCTTTGAAGCCATCTAGCCCTGGGCTTTTTTTTGTAGGAAGATTTTTGGTGACTGATTGAATCTCTTTGCTTGTGATTGTTTTGTTGAGACCTTCTATTTCTTCCTGAGTCAGTGTAGCCTGTTTGTGTGTCTCCAGAAGCTTGTCCATTTCATCTAACTTGTCTAATTTGTTGGCATATAGCTGCTCATAGTATCCTCTTATGATTTCTTTTATCTCTTCAGGGTCTGTGGTAACGCACCCCTTCTCATTTCTGATTTTATTTGCATTCTCTGTCTCTTTTTCTTTGTCAGTCTTGCTAGTGGCCCATCAATTTTATTGATTTTCTCAAAGAAGCAACTGTTGATTTTATTGATTTTTTCTATTGTTCTTTTGTTCTCCCATTCATTTATCTCTGCTTTAATTCTTGTTATTTCTGTTCTACCTGCTTTGGGATTAGTTTGCTGTTCTTTCTCAAATTCCTCCAGGTATGCTGTTAAGTCCTCAATTTTTGTTCTTTCCTGTTTTTTAACATAGGCATTTAGTGTAATAAATTTCCCTCTCAGCACAGCCTTTGCCACATACCATAAGTTCTGATAAGTTGTATTCTCATTTTCATTCATCTCCAGATGGCTACCGATTTCTCTAGTAATTTCTTCTTTGACCCACTGGTAGTTTAAGAGTGTGTTGTTTAATCTCCATATATTTGTGAATGTTCTTTTTCTTTGGTAGTTATTGAGACCCAGCTTTATCCCATTGTGATCAGAGAAAGTGCTTTGAATAATATCAATGTTTTTAAATTTATCAAGCTCTGTTTTGTGCCCCAGCATATGGTCTATCTTGGAGAATGTTCCATGAGCACTGAGAAGAATGTATATCCTTGTGTTTTGGGGTACAGTGACCTATATATATCTGTTAGGTCTAATTCATTTATCAAGTTATTTAACTTCTTATTTCTTTGTTGACCTTCTGTCTGGTTGTTCTATCTATAGATGAGAATGATGTAATGAAGTCGCCTACTATTATTGTTGAAACAGCTATCACTCCCTTCAGTTTTGTCAATGTCTGTCTCATGTACTTTGGAGCTCCTTGATTTGTAGCACAAACATTTATGATTGTTATATCTTCTTGGTGACTTGACACTTTAATTAATATATAGTGTCCTTCTTTATCTCTTATGATGTCGTTACATTTCAAGTCTGTTTTGTCCAATATTAGGATAGCTACTTGTGTTTTCTTTTGGTTACTACTTGCGTGGAAAATATTTTTACATACTTTCACTTACAATTTATCTATATGCATCCTTGTGTCTAAGGTGAGTATCTTGTAAGCAGCATATAAATGTGTTATATTTCTTAATCTTTTTTGCCAATCTGTGTCTTTTAATTGGTAAGTTTAGTCTATTTAGCATTCAAAGTTATTACTAAAAAAGCATTTCTTGAGTCCACCATCTTATCTTTTTTATTTTATTTGTCAGATCTATATATTATTTCTCTTTCTCTTTTTAGCCTTTAAATTACCCTTAGTGGTACTCTTCAATTCTGTGCCATCCTCCAGACCTCCCTCTCCTGTTTTTTTTTTTTTTTTTTTTTTACATCCAGCAGGACTCCTTTTAGCATTTCTTGTAGGGCTGGTCTCTTGTTGACAAATTCTTTCAGTACTTGTTTGTCTGTGAAAACTTTAATTTCTCCTTCAGTTTTTTTTTTTTTTTAAATATGGGAAGGCACCGGAAATTGAACCCAGGTCTCCAGCATGGCAAGTGAGAACTCTACCTTCTGAGCCTCTGTGGCCTGCCCTTTGTTCAGTTTTGAAGGATAATTCAACTGAGTATAGAATTCTTGGCTGGAAGTCTTTCTCTTTCAGGATCTTAAATATATCATACCACTGCCTTCTTGCCTCCATGGTACTCAATCTTATGTGGTTTCCTTTGTATGTAGTAGATTGTTTTTCTCTTGCTGCTTTTAGAATTTTCTGCTTCTCTTCGACATTTGATGGACTGATTAGTATGTGTCTTGAGGAAGGCCTATTTGGATTTATTCTGTTTGGAGTTCGTTTGGCTTCTTTGACTTGTATTTTTATGTCCTTTATAAGGGTTGGGAAAATTTCCCCCATTATATCCTCATCTACTCTTTCTAGCCCTTTACTCCTCTCTTCTTCTGGGGCACCAATGATTCTTATATTTGTAGGCTTTGTTTTGTCTATCATTTCCCTGAGATACAATTCAGATTTTTCCAACTGTTTTGCATTTGTTGTTTTGAGTCTTCAAAGTCAATTATCCTGTCACTGATTATTTCTTCTATTTCTTCAAATCTGGTGTTGTGTGCCTCTAGGATGTTTTGTATTTGGTCAACATAGTGTTTAATCTCTGTGATTTCTGCTATTTTTCTATTTATTCTTTCAAATTCCTCTTTATGCTCTACTACTGTCTTCTTGATCTCTTTTATGTCATTTACCATCTCACTTATTTTATTAAGTAGATTTACATGAACATCTTTGATTAGTTGTTCCAGCATCTGTGTCTCCTGTCATTAGGCAGGGCTATATCTATCTGCATTGTGATATGCTTAGTGATCTTCTGTTGTTTTCATCTCATGAAAGTATCTTGATTGATTTACTTTGGGAGTTGATTTCTTTCAGTATTCTAAGGCCTTGTGTTTGCGGGATGGATGTGCCACAGGGAGCAGGGTATGGAGCAAGGCACAAACAGTGCAATAATTCATTTCAAGGCAGGTATAGGTGCCAATTGGGGATGTTACACTGATGCTTGTGAATGTGGGTACCCAGCAACCAGAAAGGATGTACCTGTGAGGGTGCACAGGTCTGGGGGGCATAACCCTGGTGTGTTGGTCTAGGGCATGGGGCCCTTCATGCGCATGTATAGAGCTGTGGCAGCAGGTTGGTGTTATGCCTTCATTTGTTGGGGGCAGACATGAGCCAGCTGTGCAGATGAACACTCTCTCAGAGCTGGGAAGTGTGACTGAGGGCCATGTGCATGCACGGTTCTAGGAGTGCTGTAACTGAATTTCTCAGAGCTGAAGGATGTGATTGGGGGCCCATGTATATGTGCAGGTCTAGGAGTGCCATAAACTGATGCACAGAATTCAATTGGGGAGGTTGGGTGAGGCTGTGAAATCCTATGGGCAGGGTGGGGGCTGGGGGGAATGGGGGAAATCTGGGTGTGGAGGGTAGCACTCGTAGCCTTTAACCACTGGCAACAGCCTGCAGGTAACAGAGAGGGGGCATTAATGCTCAGGAGGGGTGCAGGAGAGGTGGATTAGGCTGAACTTGGGGTGGGGATGTGGGATGGGTATGCGCACTGGGGCCTGGTGGGGCGGGGGCACTTGCAGCGTGGGGAATGGGAGCAGGTGACAGGGTTTGGTTGTGTGGGGTGTGGGGTAAGTCATGGATCACAGGGCTGTGCTGGTGAGGGTAATGCGTTCAAAGAATGTGGCCTGGTTTACTTCTTAGTCCCCAGTTCCCATCCATTCCTTCCCTCAGGCTTCATCCCTCTGTGCCAGTCTCCGGCTTTCTGTTTCTCAGTTCCTCAACCTCTGCAACCAGGGCTGCCCTATGTGGTGCAGAATACTCTCCCAGGTTAGTTGCACTCTTGAATCACTGTCTCAGTTGCCCTCCCATCCCTTCCCTAATTTTTCCGCAGAGCAAGGCTGAACTAGACCTCCTTTATTCAGACATCTTCCTGGAAGTCTGAAGATAAGTTTTAAGATCAGTAATACATGTATTTTTTCCCATGACATGCTTTATTTTATTTAAATAATATTGTTTTTTAGTTCCCTTCTATATTTTGATCATAATATTATATAGCATTTTAGAAGAAGAGTATTTATGTATCATAAGACCCTACACTTCTAACACATGTTTATTTATCCATGTTTGTATTCATCCTTGCCATGAACATATATATTATAATACTAAGATTATAGTTGGAGTAATACATTTTAACTCCTTCTGTTTAGAACTGCATAAAAACAAAGCTAGAATGTGGCCATCATGTTAGATTTTCAGCAATAATATTTGTTGCTTACATGTATGTAATTACTGATCTTTTGAATTAATATTACTTTACATTCTTACAAAATTCAGCATTCACTATACCCATGTTACTTAACACTTCTACACTGTTGTGCTACATAATTTTCATAGTAATTCTTGTTCAAAATCTTGATTCTTTCCTGAATCATGTGCTAACAGGTCCATATAAAGTATTTCATTTTTCACTATGAAATTTTCTGATGTGAAATCCAGTAGAAGATTTTCCTAAATTGACTTTGGGATTGTTGTATCATCAACATAAGGATATTAATGCTAAAGGAATAAATGATCACTGAAGTTGTACCTTCATTCATGACACCAATAAGAGTTTTATACAGAGTGAATTCTCACATGCCCTGCAAGTGTTGTTGTATGAATAATGACTTCTTGTGATTTTTCATGAATAATATCTCCAGCATGAATTATCTATACTCCCTCAAGGGGCTTCATCCTCTGGTAAAGACTTGTCTCTCCATCAGATGGAGCAATGGATGAAGACTCTTCTACTTTTATCACATGAATATCATGAGTTCGCTCACATTTTATATCATCAGACCATCTTATTTATAAGGCTTTCTACATAGATGACATTGATATTGATTTTATCCATATGAATTGGCTTAGATTGATGAAGTAGTCAGCATGACTAAAGGATCTGCCAGATTGTTTGCAGTGCTTCTTCAGTGTATGAGCTCTCTAGTATGTTTAAAGGTTAACTCTAGGACCAGAATATCTTCCATACTCAACATTCTCATAGTATGAGTTGTCTCATTAATCTAATGTCTGAATATTGACTGAAGCCTTCCACATATGTGTCATTCATAGGGTTGTCTCCACTCTTAGTTTCCTCACGTTGTCCTAAGGTTGCAAAAATAAGCTACAGTTTCCCCATATAGACAATTTTCTTACAATATCTCTCCAGAGAGAATTTGCTCATGTTTTCTAAAGGAGAACAATGGGTGATGGTTTTCTTACGTAGATGACAGTCATAAGGTTTCTCTCCAGTATAAATCTTCTCATGTTTTCTAAGGCTAGAATAATGGGTGAAAACTTTCCCACATAAATGACATTACAAGGTTTCTTTCTACTGTGAGTTCTCTTGTGTTGTCTCAGAGTAGAATATTGAGGAAAGGCTTTCCCACATAAATGGCACTCATATAGTTTTTCTCCAGTGTGCATCCTCTCATTTTGTTTCGGGTTAGAATAGCATGTGAAACCTTTTCCATATAGATGACATTGATAGGGTTTCTCTCAGTGGAAGTCTTCTCATTTTGTCTAAGGCTAGAAGAATGAGTGAAAGTTTTTCCACATAAATGACATGCATAGGGTTTCTCTACATTGTGAATTTTGTCACGTAGACTAAGATTAGAAATTCTACTGAAGGCTTTCCCTCATAGACAGCATTCATACAGTTTCTCTCCACTGTGAGTTCTTTCATGTTTCAGGGCAGAACATTGAGTGAAAGCTTTCCTATATAGGTGATATTCATATTGCTTCTCTCCTGCATGACTTCCATTGTAATATATAAGGCCAGAGCTTTGAATTAAGGGTATATTAATTAGATGACATTCATATGATTTACTTCTAGTGTGAATTTTCTTTTGTTGATTAAAAGATGACTGCTCCCTGAGAGTTCTTCCAAATAGATTGCTGAAGTTGGGTTTCTTTCCCTTGTGAGTTAACACATGTTGAGTTACTCTGGAACTGTGAGTGAAATCTTGCAATAATTCAGTATGTGTAATGCCATTCTTCTGACTATGAGATGTCTGTTTCAGTAACATGATGGTAGATGGGTATTTCCTGTGATATGTTGAATGGATAGCATTTCTTGTTTTTAAAACCACATTCCCTATCTGAATTTTGGGACTGGAAAAACCCAATTCCTTGTCTCCATAGTTCCACTCCTTGCTCCAACTGGGAACTTACATCTGATATGCAGACCTGTGTTTACACTGGAGTTAGTGATCTTGAAAGCTCAGGTGACAACTTCTATCCTTTAGATTTTCACTCAGAACCAGGTAAACACTAAGTGAACAAAGCACATTCCAGTGTCAGAGATTCTTTCTCACTCTAGAAAAAGGACTATTTTTATAAAGGATTCTCCTTTGATGGAGTTGATAGTGTCATCAGTCCTACAAATTGAGAAAGTAGTAGTAAGCCACATGGGAACAGTGTAGAAAACCAAAGTTTCTGTGCTCTCTATTTAGAATGAAATAACACCTTGTGATCTAAAATTGAGAGTATTGATGAACTATTGACTTTATACATGATGCCCAATGAATGGAGGTGGACAAAGAACGCACTGACTGAGAAGTAGATTGGCGAATGATGGTGTATACATATGATGGAATACTGTGCTGCTACAAAAAGGAATGAAATTGTGAGACATGCAACATTATGAATGAATATGTGGGACATCTAGTGAGATAAAATAAGCCAGAAACAAAAGAGCAAATATTGTATGGTCTCATTTAGAAAATACTTATAAGAAAACTGGGGTCTATATTATAAGCTTTTATGGCAGTCACATTTAGTCTGGAGCAGTATTATTATTTCTTATTTTTGAGAGGGTGTTTTATATATTTTTTATATACATATAACCTGGTATTTAGAAATAAGAACAAAGTCAATCAGATCAAGATTAAGGTAATTCAGAATATATATGTAAGGAAGACATTAGAATTTCACCTACTCTTTGAGATCAAAGGAAGAAAGGTTTATTTTGTCCAGAACCTAAATTTTCAGTAGCACATAATCTAACTTAACCTGTTTGGATAGATCATTAAACAATCCAAACACAGGGAGCCTGGTATAAGAATGAGAGCCTTTAATCCTATATAGTTTAATGTAATGCCTGGATACATCCCCGAGTATATTAAGCAGAAAAAAAGTATTAGCAAAGTCCCTTGAGAGATGGGAGAAAAAATATGGCACTATTAAACTTTACCACCGGGGAAACCCTGGATACTATGTCAAACTTAGGGACACCCAAATCAATAGTCTAAGCCCTTGATCTTGAGGCTAGCTCTTGTGAAGTTTATGTATGTAGTGGAGAAGTTTAGCCTACCTATAGGTATGCCTAAGAGTCACCTCCAGAGAACCTCTTTTGTTATTCAGATATGGCTTCTCTCTAAGCTCAACCCTGTAAGTGAAATCATTGCCCTCTCGACTATGTAGGACATGCCATCCAGGAGTGGAAGTCTCCCTGGCAACATTGGAAATAACCCCCAGGGATGAGTCTGGCCCTGGCACTGTGTGATCAACAATGCCAATCTGACCAAAAGGGTGAAAAGAAGTGTAACAAATAAGATATCAGTGACTGAGAGAGTTCAAATAGACTGGAGAGGCTACTCTGGAGGTCACTCTTACACAAGCTTCAGTTAAACATTTCTACTATCATAACTTGCCAAACCCCAACTGAAACCATTCCTGCCAATCCCAAAGAAAACCTAGTGCATTATATAAGATAATACAAAGGTTCCATCCACTAGGGTAACTTTGCAGAAATCTACAACCTCCAGGTGTTTCCCTGGACCAGATAAGTTCTGAAATGCAGAGGGACCAGCCTTTCCAGAACATCAACTAGTTCCAACCCCCTAACCCATATTATCAACAGCCCCTTCCAACATGAAAAAGTTAGAATGGGCATAGCCCAAATACCCCTAAAGAGTGAGAAAAAGCTGAAAGGTGATGGTGGCATTATATGGTGAAGGTTGGGTTTAACGAATGAGTATGAATGCTGAATCATTATATTGATATATTTCTTTTAATCTTCAGTACTTTAGAGCAGCTAGAAACAAAAACCTAAAATTGCGGAATTGTAACCCCTACCAAACTCTGAAATCTGTTCTACAACTCAATGTTGTGATGTACTTTGAAACTTATTGCTTTTCTGTATATATGTTATTTTTCACAAAAAAGAAAATAAAGGGAAGGAAGAGTATAATAATAGAGAAGACAGGATTTAATAAATGAGTATGTCCGCTGAATCAATATATTGATATTCCTTTTGGTCTCCAGTGCCTTGGAGCAGCTAGAAAAAATTGTGGAACTGTAACATATACCAAATTTTAAAATCTGTTGTATGAGTACTTATTTAAAATGTACTTGAAAATTTAGTGCTTTCCTGTATATGTGTTTTTTTTCACAATTAAAAAACATTAAAAAAACAATATTTTAACAAAATTCAAGATGGCTGTTCTAGTACAACTTTTTTTGAGAAGATGAGGTTGCTTGGCTTACATTTCTAACCTTCTAGAGCAGCATTGGTGTTCTCTGGGCTTTACCACAGCAGTTAGTTTACTTTTGGTGTTTTAGTTTGCTAGAACTGTCAGAATGCAATATACCAGAAATGGAAGAGCTTTTAAAAAAGAGTTTATTAAGTTGTAAATTTAGGATTATAAGGTTGTCAAAATGTCCAAACTGAGGCATCCAGAAAAAGATAACTTGATTCAAGAAAGGCCAAAGTGTTTGAAACACCTCTGTCAACTAGAAAGGTACCATGACAACAACTACTAGCTTTCTCTCCTGGCTTCTCATTTCATAAGGATTCCCTGGGAGCATTTTCCTTCTGCATCTCCAAAGGTCTCTAGCTGTGTGGGCTCTGTCAGCACTGAGCTTTTTCCAAAATGGTTCCCTCATAAAAGGCTCCAGTAAGCAAACTCACCTTGAATAGGTGGAGACACATCTCTATGGAAACCATCTAATAAAAAATTACCACCTGCAATTGGGTGGGTCGCATCTTCATGAAAGCAATAAAAAATATCCCACCCAGCAATATTGAATGTGGATTAAAGAGCATGGCTTTTCTGGGGTACATGATAGTTTCAAATCAGCAGTATGGGTAATTAAATTCCTTTACCTCCATGTCGTTGTTTTTTCCATTTTTAGGCTGTTTTATTAATAAATATCCTGATTATCTTATGTCAGTACTAGCTAGATTTATCAGGTTAAGCTTCTTGATCAATGATTATTAGGTCTAATTCTCTTCTTCATCATTAGCTCCTTCTTAGGGCTGAAGAGAAAGGCTAGATATTTGTTTTATGTTAATCCTGACTGTGAAGCTTATGTGTGAAATAAAATGAATGCTTTAGTTTCAGCAGGATTAGCCACAACTTTTTCTTTATTAATTATAATTTTTCAGTAATTTTTGGCATTTCTGTTTTTAAACACTTATGCATGCAGAAGTTGGTGAATATTTACATTGATGAGATAGTTTATCTGTATCTGTTAACTTAAGATTGAATAGCTACTTTTTTTCCATTGGTTTAAATCCTTAGAGATTAGGTGATCACTAAATTAGGCTTGTTTTATGCGGTATTCTAGAACTGAGATTTTCAAGAAATGCTCTATGATTTAGAGAAGAAATATGTGTATGTTGCAGTTAGGGAAAGTTATTCACACTTTGATTTGAAATGCTTCCTTAAAATCTATTTAATTAGAAATATTTACATTTAGAGAGGTTTGTTTTTTTAATACTATAATGAAAAAATTGTAATTATAATCTGTAATTAAAATTGAATAATATTCTTTCTCCTACAAATATTAGTCAACAAATCTTTATGAACCATTGCTGCTAAGTGCATTGCATCATAACATCATTGTAGGTGGGTGATAAGAACCTAATAAGACCCTGCGTTCAAGAAGATCATAATCTATTTAGGAAGACAAGGCATGCAAATGAAAAGTTCTCCAGTCTTAGAAGACATTAACACAAGAGATGTCATAAGGTAGAAAATTATTAAGATCAAATGTGGGTACAAATATTAAATGATAAGAAATATATAGAAAAGAGGTATTAAATTGGAATAGCTAAGAAAATTGATGAGTTGAGTCTGGTAGGAAAGACTTGTGTAAGTGGAATGGACAGGGAAGTGATCCCTGGTAGGCCTTAAACAAACGTAGCGAGAAACCTAGCTGACAAGAAGAGAGGGTTTGCTATAAGGACCAGATCACAGCATGTAAATGTGGCATATCATCAACAGAGATTTTGACATTTTTGGGCAGCACTGATAAAGTGAAGTTGGTATTTAATAAAGGTGGTACAATAGTTACCTTCTTAGGAGATCTATCCGAGTAACTTAGAGATTCCACTGTAGCTTTTCCTCCCTACCTGGTGAATAATTAGTGATAGCAGACAGGTAAAAAATACCAAGAAGGAATATATAGTTGATGTGATGTTGGCATTTTTATTTGGTGCTTTTTTTCTTCCTCTATAATGTGTCTTAAATGTATAGCAAAATAAAGTCATGAGGAAGAGAAAAAGAAATAAGTTTATCTTTAGTAATTTAAATTTATCATGAGTATTAACCAGGAAATTAAGATACACACACACACACACACACACACACACACACACACACACAGAAGTAATCATTTAAAAGGTCTACCTCTTAAATCCATCTCTGCATGAAGAAATTCCCAGGTGCCACTGAACTGTGTGCAGTAAATTTCAAATATAATCAAATTGGCTTTAGAAATCCTAATGGCAATTTCATGGAAGAACCCTTGCTTCAGCAACTTAGGAAATTACACTTGATTTTCTTTTGCGTGTTACTCAATTGTGCCTGAAATTGTTCATTTGAACCCTTCTAAACCAGAAGCAGGTGGTTGAATGTGGGCACTGTTTAACATTTATACAAAACATTCCAAGCACAATGCACTTTTGCCCTTTGAATGCCAACTGACTTTCCCCTTCTCTCACAGAGCCTGTTTGTCCCTGGCCATTTGATTTTATCTGACTCCATCCCTGAAAGAAGAATTGCTTCAAATGTAGTCACCTGCTATGGAGCATTAGACTATTTTTATAGCCTTCTCGCTAAAGCTTTTAATGTGGCGACTGCTGGTTACTGAAGCAGTTTAAGAAAAAGAAACTGCCGAGCTTGCCTTTTATTTTAAATGGAAAAACACAAGGTGACACAGTCGCATAAGGTATAAGTGAACCGGAACAAGAAAATACAGCCTAGGTATTCTGCACAGAGCAAAAGCAAGACTTTGCAAAAAACAGATTTCAATTCTCTACTGCAATCTGGATGTTTGCTTTTGAATAATACACGCACTTGCTCATAAAATGCAACTTTCTCTATGTCAGTTTTTCCTTTACCAGAAATGCTGGGGTGAGCTCATAAAGTCCTGTTCGTGAACATCTTTACTGGGAATCTGATTATGAAATATTTATTAAATATCAAATATTTACAATCAGGTAGGAATTTGGCCTTCAAAAATATGTAGACTTAAAAAAAAAAAAAGGGCGGGCCACGGTGGTTCCTCCCGGTGCCTGCCCGAGCAAAAAAAAAAGACTTTGTTAACTCTTTGTTTCTTCTTTTCGTGCGAAGTAAACTTTTGTAGGGGTAGGGTCCATTCTCATTCCCTGTCTCCTATCTACTCATTCACACTCCTTGACTCACAACAGTAGAGTGTTCACCCTCAGCTTTCCTCTAGCATTGCCTTTGCTATCCTCGCCAGTGACTTTGTAGTAGTTTACTGCAAAGAACATGCACCCTTTACTTCCTTAGTCCCACCAGGACCTGCGATACAGACTATCCTCTCCCAGAATTGTTTTCCTTCTAAAATACTAGTTTCTTCTGGTTCCCCTCCTCTCCCTATCCTTCTTTCTTAATTTTCGGCACATACTTTTCCTTTCTCTGTGTGTCCCTAAAATGCTAATATTTTCCTAGGATTCTGGCTTTGGGTTTCTTCATCCTAAGCATTCCTCCTTGGCAATCTCATCTACTCCTTTGTCTTAACTAGGCTGGTGATTCCTAATCTTACAGATATGTCCCAGATTTGTCTTCTAAGATCAGGCCCAAATGACCAGTTATTTTCTCATGTATTCACTTGGATGTGCTACAGTTACTTGACACACAAATATCAAAATGCTTTCTTTGGTGTCTGACTTCTTTTGCTTCCCTCTGTGTTTTTGAGAATCATCCAATATCCTTAGGTGTATCCATAGCTTCTTCTTTCTGAGTACCATTCTATTATATCAACATGCCACAATTTGTTTATTCATTCACCTGTTGATGAATGTAAGAGTTGTTTCCAATTTTTGTCTATGCTGAATAAGTCTGCTGTTAAAATCCATTCCAAGTCTTTTCTTGGATATATGCTTTTGTTTCTCTTGGGTAAATATCTAGGAATATATTTGCTGGGTCAAATGTAAGTGGAAATTATTTTCCAAAGTGGTTTTTACCATTTTACTTCCCACTATCTATGTATGAGAGCACTATTTGCTCTAGACTTTTTCATTTTAGCCTTTCTAGAGGAATGTAGTAGTATCTCCTTGTTATTTTAAATTGCACTTCCATGATGATTAATGATATTTAGATTCCTTTTATGTGTTTATGGGTCATTTATATATTGTCTTTTGTGAAATGTGTTCAAATATTTTACCCATTTTTCTATTGGTCATTTATTTCCTTTCATTGAGTTGTGGTTGTACTTTACATATACTGGATACAAATATTTTGTCAAAAGGGTCTTTTCCCATATCATCTCTCTATTTCCTCTCATTTATCTTTACTTTCTTTCAGGTAACTGTTAGCAATTGCTATTTTCCTATTAGAAATCTCTCAATAGTTTCTCACTGACTTCATAACAAAATGAAAATTTCATAACATTCAATTCCCTTCATTTCCTCTTGCCTAGGCTCATCTCTCATCTCCTCCCCCATGTATCTATCAACCCAAACTACTTGCAGTTATACAAACACTGCATGCTTATCTAAAATTCTGGAAGTTCATGTTATTACTTTTCCATCTGTATGGAATTTTCTTCTCTCTGTTTAACTCACAAACAATTGACTTCTGTATTTGCAGATGAGACTCAGCTTAAGCATATTCTCTTGAATATTCCCTCAATCATCATGTGTTCTGAATTATGTACCTGTCTAAGTTTGGGTTCTCTAGAAATCAAAATCTGAGGAAGAAATTAGGTGTTGACCTTTTATTTGGAAGGTACAGATACAATACAGCAAAACTGGAGACGCACACTGTGGCTATTTTTTCTAAGCCCCAGATTTATAATTGGGATCAGTTAATCAATGTACGTGTTTATGTGTATAGTTATGTGTGTATGTGTGCATGTTTGTGTGTGTATCAGAATCCTCATATTGGTTTCTGTGAATAACAGCAAACTAGGAAGTAAAGGCAACTACTTTAATCAATAACCGGTATCTATGAAAAATCTATAGCTATCATACTTAATGGTTAAAGACTGAATACATTCTCCCTAAGATCAAGAATATGTTAACAATTTCTACTCTCACAACTTCTGGTCAACATTATTTTGGAGGTCTAACCTGTACAGGGAGGTGAAAGAGATAGAAGATAGATTGGAAAGGAAAAAGTGAAACAATCAGGTGACATACTGATATTATATATTTTATATAAAATCCTAATGAATCTACTACAAAACTACTAGAACTAATACGTTAACATAGCAAGACCACTAAATATAAGATTGACATCCAAAAATCAATTTCACATGAATCAAAGTATACATTATGTACTCTCCATCAAGAATATGTATTGCAAATATTTTCTCCCAGTTGGTGATTTGCTTTTTAGTGCCTTAATGGCATCTTTCAGAAAGCGCAAGTTTTTTTAATATGATAAAAACCTATTTCCCAGATTTTCCTTAGGGATTTGTGCTCTTATTTTCTACTTGAGACATCTTTGCCTACTCTGAGATAGTAAAGAGTTTATCCTATGCTTTCTGCTATAAGTTTGATAATTTTAGCTTTATGTTAGTAGCTATGATCCATTTTGAGCGAATTTTTTTTGCATGGTGAGAGGTAAAGATCATATCCATATGCCCACTTTCTCTAGTACATTTATTGAAAAGACTGTATTTTCACATTTAAATACCTCACTATTCTTCCAAAATTTGATTGACCATATATTTGTGGGTCTGTTTCTGTATTTTCTCTTCTGTTTCTTTGATCTATACATGTATGCTTGTGCCAATTGTATACACTGTCTGGATTATTCTAACTTTATAGTAAGTGTTGACATGAGGCAATGTAAGTCCTCCAATTTTGTGCTTCTGTATTGAAGTTGTTTTTCTATTCTAAGCCTTTGAAGTTCCATTTAAATTTTAAAATCAGATTGTCATTTTCTACGCGCGCACACACACACGCACACGCACAAAAGCCTGCTGGGATTTTGATTGGGATTCCACTGACATCATAGATCAGTTTGCAGAGAATAGTTTCCTTAAAAATATTGACCCTTCCAATGCCTTCACATTATTTATCTCTCCATTTATTTGTTGTCTTTAGCTTCTTTTAGCATTGTCTTACTGTTTTCAGTCTATCATCATATTATACATATTTTTTATTTTATTCTTAAATATTGTATATCTTATAAGACACTCCTGTGAGTTTTTTAAAATTCCATTTTCTCATTTTTTCCATGTGTTACTATATGGAAATTCAATTACTTACTGGAATGGTTTCTCAAGAGCAAAGACTTTACCTTCACTGCCTTTCTTTTAAACACTGTACCATGAACAGTGTCCTAGACATAGTAAACAATTGATAAATATCTGTTGAACTGAATTTAATGAATTTATGTTTGGATATCATTTTAGCTCAAAGTCCAGATTTACTCACTGGAGAGTTATATTTTAAGCCACCAGAAAACTATATCAGGATGTCATATATTCTTTATAAACTTAGAAAATCCTGTGATGTTTTGGACAAATACTGGAATAATTTAAGTGGCAACAGCCTTTCATTTGCAGGTGAGAAAGCTGAAGCATAGCTATTAATAATTTCCCGTGTGTGGTTGTAAAGGTGGCTGTAAGCCCAGAGACATAAAGCAGGATGGAGAACAGGGACGTGCTGTGCTGTGGGTTTCACAACTGGCCATTCCCTTTAGAATGCCAAGGAAACTAAGGATGAATTTTTAAATTACAGAACCTATTCTACCTGGAAAACTGCAATAAACAAAAATAGGGTGAGGCAGTGGACAAAACTTTATTCTCCTTTTTTCTACCAATCAAAGAAGGATGAGCAAGTTCTCGATTCTGCTTCATATATACTTTGATCAATGGATTCTGGGGAATAAACATCTTCCCAGTAGTTGGCTGTGTTTTCTCTTTGCAGATGGCATGCTGTAGTAGACCTGACTACTGGAATCAGTCTTCTGGGCCCAAATCTTAGTTCTCTTTGTGAGATAGTTTTGTCTTGAGTCATCCATACTCTGATTTCCATCCTTTTTTTTGGAGGGACCGCATGGTCCAGGAATCAAACCCGGGTCTCCTGCATGGAATGCGAGCATTGTACTACTGAATCCTTGAGCACCCTCCATCTTTTTTAATTTAACTGAGATTGATGGTTCATATTGATGAAAGTTCTGGGGGCACTTGAAAAAAATAGGTATCCTGCCATTGTTGTATACAGTGCTCTATAAATGTAAATGAAGTCATGTCGTTTGATGGAGTGTTCAACTCTTCTACAATTGAAAATCTACTCATTCGATCAGTTACTGAAGGAAAGGTTTGAAATCTCCACTAAATTTGTGGATTTGTTCATGCTTCCTTTCACTCTGCCAGTTTTCGTTTCATATATTTTGGTGCTTTGTTTTTAGTTGTATACACATTTAGATTAATATGTCTTCTTGATTGAGCCCTTTATCATTGTGAGATATTTCTTTTTGTGAAAGAAAAAGAAATATATTTTTGTCTTTTATGTCTGATAATATTCTTTGTATATTAATATAGCCGGTGCAGCTTTCTTTCTTTGCATGATATGTATTTTTCCATCTTTGTCTTTAATCTACTTGTGCCTTTATATTTAAAATAGATTTCTTGTAGATAGCATATATTTGGGTGTCTCTTTTTTTTTTTTTTTTTTTTTAAACTTTTTTTTTTTTAAGAGATCATTTTATTAGTTTTTGTTTGTTTGTTTGTTTGTTTGTTTTTACATGGGCTGGGGCCGGGAATCGAACCGGGGTCCTCCGGCATAGCAGGCAAGCACTCTTGCCCGCTGAGCCACCGCGGCCCGCCCTGGGTGTCTCTTTTTAATCCAGTTTGACAACCTCAGGTTTTTAAAAATGAGAGTGTTTAGACTATTTATATATGATACAATTGGTTTTAATTTCAATGTCTTGCTATTTTTTTTTCTATTTGTCATATCTGTTCTCTCTTACTTTCCTTGTTATTTTGGCTTAGTTTTGTATTTTTAGTATTCCAGTTTATTTCCTCTATAACTTATTAGTGATATCTCCTTGTTTATTTTTGAGAGGATTGCTCTAGGGTTTACAGTATGCAACTCTAACGTATCACATTTTATCTTCAAATACTGTTATACCAGTATACGTATAACATAAGAATCCATCACAGTATTTTTCCATTTTCTCTCTCTTGTCCTTTGTGCTCTTTTTTGTCACATGTTTACATATATATGTATATATATATATATAAATAAATAAATCCCATGAGACATTCATATAATTTTTGCTTTAAAGGGTCAATTATATTTTAAATAACTATATTAAATAAAAAAATTTTTAAATGAGAACTATTTTCCCTCATACTTACTATTTCTGGTGGTCTTCATCTCTTTGCGTAAAAATGAGCTCTAATCTGGTGCTATTTTTTTTTTTCAGTAAGAAGGCTGTCCTTTAACAATCTGTTTTAGATTCCTAGGCTCCTCAAAGCAGATACCATGAAATGGGTTGGGTTTAAACAATGGGAATTTATTAGCTTACAGTTTGAGGTTGTGAGAATGTCCAAATTAAGGTATTATCAAGACAATGCTTTCTTCCCAAAGACAGGCTACCTGCAATCCTTGGTTCCTCTGCTAAATGGCAAGGTACATAGCAATATCTGCCGGTCTGTTCTCTTCTAGGTTTCGTTGCTTTCAGCTTGTTGCTTCTGCGACTTTCTCTTTCTGTCTTGTTTCCATTTATAAAGGATTCCAGTAAAAGGATTAAGACCCATCCAGAATTAGGTGGGTGACGAAGCAACCTCATCAAAAATCCTATTTACATTGGGTTTATACCCACAAGAATGGATTAGATTTAAGAACATTTTTTTTCCTGGGGTACATACAGCTTTAAACTAGCACACAATCCTTATAGAGAATTGATTTATCTCAGCTTCTGTTAATCTGAAAATCCTTTTCATTTTTGAGCGATATTTTCACTGGACCTAGAATTTAAGTTAACAGGTGTTTTATTATCGTTGTTTCATTATCTTCTGGTTTGCACTGTTTCTGAGAAGTTCAGACTTCCTGTGTTTGTAGTGTGCTTTCTTAGACTAAGATTTTCTCTTTTCACTGATTTTCAGCAGTGTGATTATGGTAGGTGTAAGCATAGTTTTCTTGGTGTATTTCCTACTTCTGGTTCACTGATCTTCTTGGCTCTGGGTGTTCATAGTTTTCATCAAATTTGGAAATTTTCTGAGCACCATTTTTTATTTAACTATTCTTTCAACTTCATGTACTATATTCTCTCCTTCTGGAAATTCAATACATGTATATTTGATCACTTGCTTTTGTTCTATAGGTAATTGAGATTCTATTCATTTTTTCATAACCTTTTTTCTCTGTATTTCAACTTGATTCATTGCTTTGCTTTGGCTTTGAAGTTTACTACTCCTTTCTTTTTCACTTTCTAGTCTCCTGGTATAAACTTCCAGTGAAAATTTCATTTCCTATATTGCTTTTTTCAGCTCCAGAAGTATCTCTTGGGTCTTTTTATACCTTCCATTTCTTTTCTCATTATTTTCATGTTTACTTCTATGCCTTAAGCTCATTTATAATAGCTGTTTTAATGTCTTTGTCTTCTTCTGGATCTGTTTCATTTTACTATTTTATTTATTTTTATTTTTAAATTTGTATTTATTTAAAAGCTTGTTTTAACTTTTTTTATTGTATAATATAACATATATACAAAGCAAAGAAATAAAAAAGCAATAGCTTTCAAAGCACTCTTCACATTTGACTGTTTTTTTGTCTTGTTTATGGAGCATATTTTCCTTTGCATGTTTAGTAATTTTTTACTGGATGCTGAACATTTTGAATGTGATATTATTTGGTGTTTGGATTTTACTGTGATCATATCAGGAGAGTTGAAGATTGATTTGGAAAGCATTTTAGGGTAGGTCTAGAATAGCTTCAATTCTAAGGCTAATTTAACTCTACTATGAAGGTGTTACCTTCCTGAAATTTCAATTGAATGCTCAAGATTTCAACATGCTCTCTCTCCAGTCTGCCTGGTTTGTACTTGAACATCTCCCAGGCTTGTGTGAAGTGTACATTTTGCAGAGTCTCATTAGTTGTTCTTTGCCTCTTCTTATAGAAATTCATCCTATATATGCACTATTTAGTATTTAGCAGAAGACTTAAGGGGACCCTTATGCAAATTTTTGACACTTTTTATCTGTGTAGCTCCCTTCCACCCTGCAAATACCAGCCATTTTAGCCCTTTAAAAAAAATCTTTCAGTAAGAAGCTTTTCAAACTCTAAACTCTGTCTCCTTAATTCATTGACATTGCTGTTCTTAACTTGGGTTATCCTCTCTCCTTAGAATGGCAGTGCTAATTTCTTGAGTTTCTCTTCTCTTAGGGTTATAGTTCTGGGCTACCTGTTGTTGAATGTCTGAAACAGTTGTTTGGTGTATGTGTGTATATATATATATATATTACACTTCAAAATGCATGAGTATATATATATATATATATTACACTTCAAAATCTGAATATATATTTTATACATGTATTTCATATATATATTTGAATTTTTAGCTGTTTACTGCAAGGGGAAAATTTTGATACCAGAGGGTTTTTCGTGCCAGAAAGCAAAGTCCCTGTTTCTATTTTCAAGTTTTTAAAGACACTTTATATTTTTCCAATTATTCATCACAAAGCTTATTTATTCTATGGACTAGGTCTTTTGAGACTGAATCAAGTCAAGTGCAGCAGAATGGTGAAGTACCTCAAATAGAATTTTGGCATATCCAATTCACTAAAATGTGTTTATATTAGAGACAGAGAGACAGAGACAGAGAGTCAGAGAGAGATAAAGAATGAGAGAGAAAGGTCACAAGAGCTGCACAATCATGTGTTCACATTGAAAGTTTGCAACAGGCAGATGGTAGGAGGTGGTGAGTGGTAATAACTTCTGATGTGAAGACTACTTGCATCCATTGCAAACATCTCAAAATTATCCCTGCAATCTCATTATAGGCATAGTTTGAACAAATATTTTGTATGTTGCCTATATTACTTGGATCTTTAGGTTAGTTCTCTATGAAATTTGTGATTTTTACAGAACTCTAGAACAGAACCACTGATTATTATTATAAATGAATGTGGGTAATTGCATATACTTTGACACTTCTCTCATTTTTCTGACAACTACAATTTTTTTGGCTCTGAAATGTTGGGGCTTGGAGTGGTAGGTGCCTGACATGTCCCCTAGTGTGACACTTATGCTCCCCTTTCATCCTCCCACTTTTTCTTCTTTTCCTTTCTGGTTTTGTGTGTACTTTCATTTCCCAGTCTTTGTTACTCAGTGAGCAGTAGAAAATGAGGATTATAGTAATAAGGAATGATTCAGTAGGGGAAAGAGTTTTGCTTCAATGCTTCCGTCTTCTCATGGCTTGGTCACTTCTGAATGCTGACCGACACAAATTCAGCTTACCATCTTTTGAGTATAGCTTCATGAAACCAGACTTATTTATTGAAATTTGAGACAGAACAGCTCTAAGGGCAAGTTGACACAGTCCCCAGTGGTTTTCAGTACTATCATAATGTACCTTCTTTGATGCCCACTCTAATGAAATAGGAGTGCTGAATTACTACAAATTGATTTCAGTTTCACTTGAGAGAGCTTATTTAAGGGCAGGATGGAGCAGGGAGACAATATGTATTTACTAAAGAACATTGAAAACTTAATAAACTACTCAGTTTGTTATAGGGTCATAGAGAGCAGGAGAAGAGAAAATCCCACTCACAAAAAGCATTTCTATCAGATTATAAAAAGGATATAAATTTAGCTTTTTTTGTATTTATGTCTTTTTTCCTCTGAAGAAAACATCTATAAAATTGGTTTTCAGCATTATAAGAACTAAGTTCCTTTTCCAAAAGTATATTTTTGAAATACTGTACTCCATAACATAGACTATAGCGATATTTCTTAAACATTTTTTTTCCTGGTCAATGATATTTTAAGAATCTGATGAAAGTCATTGGTCCTCTTCCTATTAAAAAAAAATCAGAGACCATATACACTCACAAAATTTTACATTTGATGTAAGTTGTCCCTAAAGACCATCCATATATTCCATGGTAAGGCAGTATTTTGGAGGAAGATGGAGAAAAATGTATGTTTTGCTTGAGGCAGGGAACTGACATGTGTTGAGCACTTATTTTTTTAAGCAAGTTATTTCATTTAACCCTGCTGTGGCAGATTGTATTTTCCAAAAATGAGTGCAACAATATTTTTGGTCTCACATGCTCTTCCAGAAACTTGCTACTCCCCTGCCCGTGAAATCTATTTTCCTTCCCTTGAACTGATGGGGCCTGTGTGACTATCTCAATGAATAGAATGCAGCAAAAATAGCATACGTTACATCTGAGGCTAGGTCATAAAAGGCAATACAGCTTTTTCCTGGCTCTTTATTTCTCTCAGAATGTTCATTCTTGGAACTCAGCCACCATGCTGGGAGGAAGCCCAAGATACATTGGAAAGATTACATGTAGGTGTTCAGGCTAACAGCCTCTGTAAAGATCTCAGCCAATAGCCAATATCAACCACCAGACATACGAGTGAACAAGCCTTCAGATGATTCCAGCCTGTAGCCTACAAGTTGCCCATAGGCCTTACGTTACCAGGTGAGGTTCCACATCATGGAGCAGAGATAAAATGTGAATTCGGTCTGCAGCTTTTGGCTGTCTCTGCTAAGGGCAGGTTGAGCAGAGACGAGCAATCCCCTCAGAGTCTTGCTCAAATGTCAGATTTATGAGCAAAATAAATGCCATTATTTTAAGCCATTACTTTTTAGGTGGTTTCATAGGCTGCAAAAGAGAACTAGAACATATTTTGAGTCTAAGAAATGCACTACAGCCAAAACAAAACTTAATAAATGTAGCAGTAACTTTAGGGCCAGGGGCAGGTGGAATTGGGATGCATCTTTGGGATAGTGTTAGTGAAAGCCTATATGAGCTCAAAGAGACTAATGGGGGTAGTGCAATGAGCCTTGAAAAGGCTATTCGTGAAGACTTAAAAGAAAGAGAGGAAAATTTTACTGAAGGATTGAAGAAAGAGGACTCTTGTTATGTGACAGAAAGTTTAGTAACAATGTCTTGTGATAAGGTGGAAACTAGGAAATATACCTATTTTCTAGCTAAATGAGATTTTTAGAGGGCTGAGAGTGCTTTGCTTCCTGGCTGTTTCTAGCTGCCTGTAGTAAAATGCAAGGAAGAGAGATGAGCCAAAGAAAGAACTGCTATATATAAAGTCTCCAGGACTTGTTGGGTTGGAAAATAAAACTGTTTCTCATTCCCAGCCTCTCCAGATGGCAGATGATGCTATAATTAAGATGTGGCTTCTGAGCAGAGATCAAATCCAGGGTGCTGTCAGGAAAACACAGGCTAAAGAAAAAACCTTTTGTTAAGGCCTCAAAAAGTTTTGAGATAGTCCTTATAGACCATTTCAAACAAACAAAAGGTCCTGTATGAATCTTAAGGGGTGCCTTGCAGATTCTTTCTATAGAACAACAGCATTTATTAGATTCTTCAGGGATATATCCTTAAAGAAAGCTCATTAGAGAAAGTCTTATCCTACTGAGATTTGGGCATGTGGCTTTTGTATAGTGGAATGGAATAAAAATTGATTCATAAGAAATCCACATAGTGTTTAAAGGAACTTTATCACCTTATACTGAAAAAGATAGAGACATTTCAAAATGAAAAGAGGCCGTAGAACCCCTAAACTTCTACAGTCATAAAGCAGCAGCCTAAGAAAACCATTCAGCTGAAAAGATGTCCTACATTTTATTGAAAATGAAAGGAAAGTCAGTGGGATGAAAGAGCCCAAAAGGAAAAGCAAAGGACTCTGGAGTATTCCCAGGCAATAAGACTGAACCCTAACCAAGGAACTAGTAACATGTGCCTTATTGTGTTTCGGAATTGTATTTTAGAATATATCAGTGACTGCTAAGTGCCTTCTAGTTTCCTGTTGTTGAAGGCAAGTACATTTAATGGTTTTCTTTTTCCTATCACATCGTTGTATGTCAGTTTTGTGGGGGGTAAATGAATCATCTCTTTAGTTCATAGATTTTCAGATTAGGAAGAGTGATAACTCAAGGTGCTAAATACAAGGAAGTACACTCAAGTACATCAATTGATTTAGATAACAAGATCCTGACTCTCAAAGCTGAGCCTGAAGAGCTTGCGGGGAGGAGTATTGGAGAAGAGTGGTGACTACATCGCATGTTGGGGGGATGTTAGTTATTGTTACCTGGAAGCTGTGGCAGATTTTAGTTTCCAATAACAACTACAACAATACATTTTGGGCCCAAATGTTTATTCAAACCCTTGTCACTCCCAGTAATGGAATATCTGTCCCATCCCTTAGAAGCTGGGTAGGCCTCTGTGGCTGCCTCAAAGAATAGAATGCTGTAAATATGATGCTGGGTAACTTCTAAGGAGGGGTCACAAAAAGAAATAGAGCTTCTACATAACTACTCTTTCTCTCAGAATGCTTGGAGCCTAAGCATCGTATTGCGAGGAAATTCAAGAAACAGGAAGAGGTCACTTGTAAATATTTTGGCTGACAGCACTAACTAAGGTCTCAGCCAAAAGGCAGAATTGATTGCCAGATTTGTGAGTAACTAAGGCATCAGATGATTCCAGCCCAACATTTGAGGTCTCCTAGCTAACACTTAGTGGAGCAGAGATGAGATACCCATCAGGCCCTAATCAGATTGCAGATTCGTGAGAAAATAAACATCAGTTTTTCAAGCCACTAAGTTATTGTGTGGTTTGTAATACAGCAATAGAAAACTTGAACACTACCCAGAAGTAATATAAGCTAAGCATGATTATCTGTCTTACAAGTGACATAGCAAGTAAGTGGCACAACTGAACTGTGAACACAGGTGTGTCTGAATCCAAAATCTGAGCTCTTTCCACTCTTTGACACACTCTTGTAAGAGGGTGTGCTGGTTTGAAACTATTGTGTACCCCAGAAAATCCATGTTCTTTAATCCTGACTCCATATTGTTGGGTAGAATCTTTTTGATTAAGTTGTTTCCATGGAAATGTGACCCACCCAATTGTGGCTGGGACCTTTTGATTAGGTGGTTTCTATGGAAATGTCTCTCTACCCATACAAAGTGGGTCATTTACAAGAGTCCTTTAAGAAGGGACCAGTTTGGGTGGGCCACAGTGGCTCAGCAGGCAAAGTTCTCACCTGCCATGCTGGAGGCCAGGTTTGATTTCCAGTGCCTGCCCATGCCAAAAAAAAAAAAAAAAAAAAAAAAAAGAAGAAGAAGAAACCAGTTTGGAAAAAGCTTCAGAGCTCATAGACAAGAGACCTTTGGAGATCCAGGAAGAAAACACCACTGGGAAAGTCATTTGAAACAAGAAGCAGGGGGAGAAAACTAACAGACTTCACCATGTGCCTTCCAGCTGACAAAGACTCCAAATATCCTCAGCCTTCTCTTGAGTCAAGGTATCTTTCTCTGAATGCCTTAGAACATTTTATGGTCTTAGAATTGTAAACTTGTAACTTAATAAATTCCCATTATACAAGCCAACCCATTTCTGATATGTTGCATTTCTGGCAGCATTAGCAAACTAACACAGAGGGCATGGATTGATAAGAGGAACATGGGGTTGAACTAGAAAATCTATTATTTCTAGCATGAGAAGTTTGGTTGAGCCTAGTAGAAGGAAGGTGAGATTTTTAGGCTGCCAAATGTAGAAACCTCCCTAGAAAACAAGGCACAAATCTGCAGTAAGAAAAGTACAGCCAAATCGGCCCTTATATTCATAATCCTTGGTTTGACTTAGAGCAAGTTATATTATTTCTCTGTCTGCAAGTTTTCCCAACTGAGAAATAAGTTACATTGCAAGATTGTCATAAAAATTCTGGTTTTTGCATTGAAATGAGAGGAAATGATCATTATTAGTTTGAATATCTTAATTTGATTGTCTGAAAGCCCTGCTGAAATGACAGTGGTGCACATCTATTGCTCACTGACCTCTGAACAAAATGCCAAGTTCAAGCCATTGCTCCTTGTCTTAGTTTTCCAGGCTGTTCCAAGAAAATACTGTGAAATGGGTCAGCTTGAACAATGGGAATATCTTAGCTTACAGTTATGTGAAGAAGAAAATAACCAAATGAAGGCATCATCAAGGTAATGCTTTCTTCTTGAAGACTGGCTGCTGGTGATCTTTGGCTTCTCTACCATGTGGCAAGGCACATGGCAGTGTCTTCTGGTCTTTTCCAGGTTTTGTTTTTGTTCTTTCTAGCTTTTTGCTTCCATGGCATTCTCTCTCTCTCTCTCTCTCTCTCTCTCTCTGTGTGTGTGTGTGTGTGTGTGCGTGTTCAGGCAGTTTATAAAGGGCTCCAGTAATAGGATTAAGGCCCACTCAGATTGATATGGGTCATACCTTAACTGAAGTTGACTCATCAGCAGGTCCTACTTAAAATGGATCCACACATACAGGAATGTATTAATTTTATGAAGAGGCTTTTCTGGGGTACATACAATTTCAGATCACCACACCCACCCTCTGGACTCCAAAAAGATATGTTCTTTCTGCATGCAAAATGCATTCATTCCATCACAAAATCCCCAAAGCCTTAACTTATTTCCGTAACAATGCTAAGTACAAAGTCTCATCAATTGGTTATAGATGGTCTGCCCTTGGGCAAAATTTCCCTTTGTCTGTGGACCTATGAAACCTAGAGAATAAGTTACCTACTTCCAATATACAAAGGAGAGACAAACCTAGGAAAAACATGCCATTCCTATAGGGAGAAACTCAAAAGAAAACAGTGTCATGGGTCCCAAACATTCAATTTTGAGTAATACTTCATTAAATTTTGAGTAATGAGAGTCATCTGAAGAATGACGTTTTGTCTTCCAAGCTTGATAGAGCAGCAGCTCCAACCCTTCCAAGTGCTTGTGCAGAGGCCATGCTCTCCTCCAACAGTGGAATGAAGGCTCCACCCTCATCAAACATCTGGGTAGTGGCTGGACTCTCTATAACTGCCCAGGCATTTGAGAAGACTGAGGTGGTAATACTGTTCCTGGACAACAGGGCAGAAGTCTACCCACTACAAGTGCCAGAGCAAACTCACCCTCTCCACATACATGCGTGGGGTCTGCTTTCTTGGCCCAAGAAGATATCTTTAGTTTAGACCTCAGCTTCCATGGTCCTGCCTTCAAAGTGATTTTTCTTTCAATCTGTCCCTTTTCTGTCCTTTTGAGTCCACGCTGGCAGTGGTTCCATATATACAGTTCTCATGAAAAGCTTGTTGGTTTTGCATGTAATACAGAGGGGTCCAAACCATCAGACAAAAGAACTCTCCATAAATCTTTTCTGGATAATTGTAATTCCAAATATGACTTCCACTGAAATGGTTGAATTCTTCCATGTTCAGTTAAACACTCGATGGATCACTATTCTCTAGGGACTGAATTTCTGGAAGTTCAGAATTTTCCAAACCATCAGTTTTTGTTTTCTTTGTGCACAGGAGTTCAGTTCTCAGCTTACCCCTTTCCTCTCACATTTTATGATAAACTGCAAGAAGAAACCAGGCTGCACTTTCAACATTTAGCTTGGAAATCTCAGTTAAATATCCAGGCCTGTCACTTTCAAATACTGTTTTCCATCCAACATCAGAACTCAATTTTGCCATGTTCTCTGCCACTTTAAAACAAGGATCGCCTTTCTTACAGTTTCCAATGATGCATTCATCATTTATGTCTAAGGCCTCACCAGAAGTACCTTTAGCCTCCATAATTCTACCAAAACTCTCTTCAAAGCAATCTAGACCTTTTCTATCAAGCACCACACGATTCTCCCAGCCTCTACCCATTATCTAACCCCCAAACCGTTTCCACATTTTTTGGTATTTGCAATGCAGAACTCCACTCTTATAGCAAAATCTATTTTAGTTTTCTAAGCTACTCCAAGCACGTACTATGAAATGACTTAGCTTGTACAATGGGAATTTACTAGCTTATGGTTTGAGGCCATGAGAATATCCAAATCAAGGCATCATCAAGGTAATGCTTTCTTCTTGCAGACAGGGTGCTAATGGTCCTCGGTTCCTCTGCCACATGGCAAGGTACATGGCAGTGTCTCCTGGTTTTTCCTTATGTTTTGGGTTTAATTGTTTTCAGCTTCTTGCTTCTGTGGCTTTGTCTGAATTTCGTTCTCCTTTTATAAAAGACTCCCATAATAGGATTAAAACCCATTCAGATTGAGGTG
This sequence comes from Tamandua tetradactyla, assembly GCF_023851605.1. Lineage (NCBI taxonomy): Eukaryota > Metazoa > Chordata > Mammalia > Pilosa > Myrmecophagidae > Tamandua > Tamandua tetradactyla. Next base: position 127,820,757 of record NC_135329.1, on the reverse strand, counting down.
GGTCACACCTTAATAGAAGCAGCCTTATCAATAGGTCCTACTTACAATGGGTCCATAACCACAGGAATGGTTTAACTTCATTTATTTATTTTATTATTATTATAATTTTTTTTTGCATGAGCAGGCACCTGGAAGCGAACCCGGGTCTCTGGCATGGCAGGCAAGAATTTTGCCTGCTGTGCCATCATGGCCCACTTGGATTAACTTTAAGAACATGATTTTCTGGGTTACATATAATTTCAACCCCCTATACCCCTCTTCTTTGGAAATCCTGCTGCCACTTGCCATGTCTTCCCCTACTTCAGACACTCACTGCCCAAATATTCTCTGGCTATCGGGAGCCTGATACTCCCTCCCTCACATCTTCTTCCCCTACCACAAAATTTCCTTCCTTGAACTTTAGTTAAATCTGATTATTTGTTTAATGACATTCAAATGCAAATGATGCTTAACCCTATGAGAACTTTGAACTTTAGAAGAATAGCTCATTAACTACTTTGAATCTCTCATGGATGGAATTAGTGGGAGAGAACATTTTATTCCTAGAGTTCTTTGCCTACTCTCTCTCCTTTCACAATAAGCAAAAAATATTTCTGAGAGTTACTTTGTGACCTCTCTGCACCCCACTTTGGAAAACACTCTGTACCCCCTCAGGGCCCCACAGAAATTATTATATTACTTCTGGAGAGAACTGAGGTTGGCAGTAAAATACAAATGAACTCTATTTTTAAATTGGGACAAGTTTTCTACCTCTCACTCTCCTCAAATGGCAGAGGGGGCCATGTACCATTTATTATCACAGTGATGAGGCAGTGTTTTAGGCAGATCTCATTTAATGACATCAGCTACCTATTTATTTTCTGGCTTAGCCAAACTTTGTTTTAAAAATAGGGGTGCACAGGCTATTTGGTGGTAGAATTCTCACCTTCCATGTGGAAGACCTGAGTTCTGTTCCCAGCCCAAGTCATACAAAAACAACAACAAATGAGGCTTCAAGAACAGACTATTCACGTGGAAATGAATGAAATGTGTCCCCCACTGCACAGCATACAAAAAATATATATTCACATTTAGTTATTATTTTAATTCTATCAGAAAGAGAGGAAAAGGGAGAAAAAGGTAACCATGTTGTTTCTTGATTAAGGCAGGCTGATTTTGTCCCATTTTGTTTGATATTCCAGCACAAAGCATTTCACTACTGTGTACAATGGAGGTTCAAGAAATAAAAACTGTATAGAATAAAGTATAAACAAGAAGGTCTTTTGAACTGGCATTTTATTCACTCTTTAAGAAATATGCAAAGAGTTATACAGCTAAGGATACTGTTTTAGTTTGCTCAAGTTGCCAAAATGCAATATACCTGAAATATACCAGACTGGCTTTTAACAATGGAGATTAATTAGCTCACAAGCTTATAGTTCTGAGGTCATGAAAATGTCCAAATCAAGACATCATCAGACAATGCTTTCTCTTTGAAGACCAGCTCCCAGTGATCCTCAGCAACTCTGTCACATGGCAAGGCACATGGTGGGTCTGCTGGTCTCTTCCTTCTCTTCCAGATTTTGTTGCTTTCAGCTCCTGGATTCTCCATCTGTGGCTTTCTTTTTCAGCTTCTGTGCCTTTTTCTATCTCAGCTTTTCTGTCTTCCTCTGTTTCTCATCTTCTTATAAAGGCCTCCAGTAACAGGCCTGAGACCCACCTGGGGCAGGCCTTAACTGAAATAGCTTAATCAAAAGGTCCCACCCATATTAGGTCTATACCCACAGGAGTGAATTAGCTTTAAGAGCATCATTTTTTCTGGGGTCCATTCAGCCTCAATCTACTATAATACTAAAGGAGATAAAGAAGGGGAATAGGAGTGGATAGATCTTGTGTTGTATCATCCATATTGTACCTATTAATACTGTCCCCAAAGTGCATGAAATAAAGTGAAAATGTGGTATGATTGGATAAACATATAAAAATGTTCTGTACTAAACAATATTGAATAGGCCTTATCCAAATATCTGCCTCCATTTCCAGTCCACACAGAGTTGCCCATTTCAGCACACCCTCTTTGGATTTATTAATTTGCATCTCCATTTTGTTAAAATGCATTGTCTTTAACAGTAAAACCATAATTTTGTCATAGCAACATTCCATTTTCTTTAGCCTCCACCTTGTTCCTTTTTACCTCTGATTCCTCAGTCCAGAAGTCATGTCTCCATTCAAATAATCATGTAGTACAAGCAAGTACCTCTTCTGTTCTCAAAGTTCCCAGGCCTGGCTGTATGTCAGAATTTTCTGGGGAAATTTAAAAATTATTGGTTTCTTAGGTGCATCCAGAGCTACTTCATTATAATGCTTTTCATATCTGTTCTTTACTTTCTGTTTTCATTACTACTACCCAGGTCCAAATTTTCAGTTGCTAGGTGGTTGCACTTATTAATTGGTCTATTGAACTGCAGTTTTTTTTCTCCTCAAGAATGCTTTTGCCAGATTAACCTTCCTTGAATGTATTTTATACATGTTGTCTGAATATTCAACCACCTTGAAAAACTGGCATTTCCTTACAAAGATAAATATACATTTTCTCAATGAGCAATTAATTTCACTCCTACTTATTTATACAAGACAAAATGAAAATTAACACCCACAAAAATATTGCACAAGGTTGTGCATAACATCTTTATGTATAAAAGCCAATAGCTGAAATCATCCAACTGGACAACAGATAAATTGTGATATATTTATACAATGGAATATTACTTCACAGTAAAAAGGAATAAACAACTGATACAAAAATATGACAAACATCACAGACATGATGTTGAAAACTAAAACAAGACATGAAAGTAAAAAAACAGCAACTATATGATTTGATTTCTAGAAGATTAAAACAGGAAAATGTAATCAATGGTGATAGAAATCAGAACAATTGTGTCTTTGGGGAGAGTGTATTGACTGGAAAGGGGCATGAGAAAAATTTTTGGAGTGATGGAAAATTTAATATCTTTTTTGGAATGTGAGGATTACAGGTGTATACATTAGTCAAAGCTCATTGGCTCATGTGCACTTCACTGTCTCAATTATATCTTAATAGTAAATGCAAAACAAATGTAGGAGGGTGTTCTAGTTTGCTAGCTGCTGGAATGCAATATACCAGAAACAGAATGAATTTTAAAAGGGGGAATTTATTAAGTTACAAGTTTACAGTTCTAAGGCCATGAAAATGTCCCAGTTAAAACAAGTCTATAAAAATGTCCAAAGTAAGGCACCAACAAGAGGTTACCTTCATTCAAGAAAGGCTGATGAAGTTCAGTGTTTCTCTGTCTACTGGAAAACACATGTGAACATGGCGACATCTGCTAGCCTTTTCATTTCATGAAGCTCCTCCAGGGGTGTATTCCTTCTTCGTCTCCAAAGGTCTCTGGCTACATGGGCTCTGTGGTTCTCATCATTCTCAAGCCTTTTTCCAAAAATGTTTCCCCTCTTAAAGGATTCCAGTAAACTAATCAATACCCAGCTGGAATGGGTGGATTCGTCTCCCTCTAATCAAAAGTTAAGGTGGGCACAGTGACTCAGCAGGCAGAGTTCCAGCCTGCCATACCAGAGACCCGGGTTCAAGTCCCAGGTGCCTGCCCATGTTAAAAAAAAAAAAGTTAATACCCACAATTGGATGTGTCATATCTCTGTGAAGATAATCTATTAATCTAATCAAGTTTCCAACCTACAGTGCTGGATAGGGATTAAAAGAAATAGCTGCCTTCACCAAATGGATTAAAATTAAAATATGGCTTTTCTAGGATGCATAATCCTTTCAGGCCGACACAGAGGGGTTTAGTTGAAATACTGGTATAATGCAGGGATCTAAGTCCACCAGGAGAAAGCTGACACCACTAGACAGGAAGGGCCTGAATGGGAGAAGAGATCATCAAATCCATAAGGAGAATGAGTCCCACACTACAGGCCAGTGAACTGACTTCAGTTGAGGAACATAGACAGGCCTTGGTGAACTTGAAAGGATGGAAGCAGTAAAATAAATATTCAGAAGTCAATTCTCCCTTATTCCTCATATTTCCTGCTGGGGTCTTCATTGACCACACCACCGGAAAGACAGAAGGTATGGGAGCCCTGTGGATGCTGTCATCATAGGTCATCTTCCCAGGGCATTGAGCAGGGAGAAAGAGGGAGAGAGGATCTTAAGTGCAAACATAATATATCAGGAACATACCTTATTTTTATACAACTCCAAGGGTCACCATTTACATTGTCATCTATGTAAATGGTTCTTCCTTAAACTTTGCAAGGTGGGAGAAATGAGGCTAATAATAGGGAAGGAGTTATTGGAATTTTAAGTCAAGAAGTGAACATATGAATAGCTCTTTGGGAAAATGGAAGAGTGAAGTGACTAGAGAAATACATTATAATTGTCAGCAACATTCAAAGGCCATTTGAAATTAGGTAATATAAATTAAGTGTGAGAGCACTCAGCATAATTTTATGCTTTCTCCAGCCATGCAGTTATGTGGGTGTAGGTATGGGTTTGATAGAGAATGGACTTAATCACAGTCATGGCTTGGCCAAAAGATTCTACAAAGTGAGAAGGGACTAAGTGAGTTGGAGTTGTATAGAAGAAAGTAATTTCATGGATTGATTCTGAAATTTAAACAGTTTAGTAGTGAAAATGAAGACGTTATGGGATGAGGGGCAGTGAAAATGTGGTAGAATTAATGGAATATAGAACCTGATGAAGTCAAAGGATTACTGGGGCTGGGTACCAGAAGAGGGTGTTCTTGTGGGGAATTATGAAGGAATTTCACTTACTGGTAGTGAAAGGTCAAGGTATGTCCATTGGAATCACTGGCTAAAGCAGAACAGCATACACATGATTGAAGGAGAGGAAACCAAGAAACTGAGTCACCAGGATAATGGAAGGATTATCTATATATATATTAAAACCATCAAAAACTATGGCAAGATGGAGAAAGCGACAGAGGGTAGGAGCTAAAAGCTCCAAAAGAATAAGGAGGAGTAATGGGGGGGAGGGCACTACATGACTGCTAGAGGAGAAGTGGGTGGCATAGTCTGTTAATTTGAGTCATCCTTGATACCTTTCTCTCTCAGCCCCCAGAGTCAACCAATCATTAAGGCCTGTCAGTCTATTGCTTTTCACTGCATCACTATTACTGCAGTCATAAAGCAAGTTTTTTTGAAAATAATTTTTCTGTTACAGAGCAATATATTTTTAATTGGTCCTCCAGTAGCCACTCTCGCTAGTCTGTTTTCTTTTCTGCAGCCACACTGAACTCTTATCAATCAATGTGGGCATGCCCTACTTGGCTTTCTGTGAGCCACCACTTTAATATTTTTTTTCAGTGGGTTTCCACAGCTTTGAAGAGTAGGATCGAAATCCTTAAGTTCTAAAAGGATCTGAATGATCTGGGCTCAGGTCTCCCCTTCCATATTCCACCATCATCTCTGTGAGTTGTCATACTAGCCCTCCTGTTCTATTCTACCTCAGGGCCTTTGCATTTATAGTTCAATTTGCCTGGAATGTGTCCTCTTTTATACCTTCGCTTCTCTCTGTTTCACCAGGTTTATCTGTAGCCATCAGTCAAAGCTCAGTCCAAACATCACCTGCCTAGGGAAACCAATGCCAACCTTTCCCAGGCTGGGCCTAGGCTAGAGATAAGGATTCAAGTCCCTGTTCCCTCGTCCACCAGCCTGCAGCCTCCTGTAAGGCCTTCCTCCTTTCCAGGCGTGTTATCCTCAACAGTAAGAAAAGACCTTTGGATTTTAGATCAATGATACATTGCTCTTAAAACTTATTTGTTGTTGTGTTATTTGAAAGATAGATGGTTTCTTTACATACTTTGCAGGTCCCCTTTCTTTAAAGGATATTTTTATATTGTACCCAGGTACTGTATTATATATAATAAAGGTGAAAAATGGAAATGCTCTTATTTGGTTGGGGGGGGGCAGTGAAGGGTAGGGAGTGGGTTGGGGGGGTGATCCAGAAGCCCACCCAATCAGCCATCCCACCCTGGAAGCTTTTGTAGTACCCATGCCAAACTTAAAGGCCATACATTGAAAACACAGTAGGATAGAAGATTTGTTACAATTTTTCTGACATCTTCAGAGGCATTGGTCTCTCCTAGGAACTGCTACATGTATCCTTACTCATTTTGATTTTGCATTTACCATGCTGCTACATGACAGTCCTAGACTGAAAGGAAAAGCATGTCTAGAGCAGGGACCAGGTCATATCTTTTCAGCGCCCGGCAACTGGCACAAAACTGTCAGCTCGTGGTTCACTTGATGAATGTGTCTCTTGTTGATCACTGTGCCGGGATCTCTAGAAACCTCCTGGATGATGGGGACGCAGAGTCAGGCCTGGGGAAAGGCAGGATTGAATTACTGGGCAGGAACTATTGCACAGTGGGGGCTGTGCTGTGATGACAGCAAAGGAGGCCATGCAACCAAGAGCCATGAGGCGTTCTCAAGGACAGAAAGACAAAAAGAGATAGCAGGGGCTGGACGGACTAAGGTGGGGGACTGGGGCAGGACATGTGCGTGTAGTAACTGAACTGTGACTTGAGACAGCCTAACGTCAGAAACAGGAATTATGATGATATATTTTAAATTAGCTCCCCAATACAGCCGCCTCAGCAAGTTCTTTCAGGAAGATAAGTAGAACTGTGGGCAGTCTCCATAGCAAAACTTTTCCTAACATTTCCAAGGCCACATCCCATAACTTCCTTTCTCAGCTCAAGCCTACACCTCTTTCCAGATCCAGGTGAGAAAATGATTGCTCTACAGTCCCCAGGACTCTCTCCACCAGGTAGGCTAACGGCTTCAGCCGGCTGGCTGTAGGTGGGGGCATCCTGCCCTCTGCTGGACATGGTAGGTAAAAATGGAATGAACATGGTCTGCCGAAGAATTAAGGTAGAAAGTTTTTGGTTTTCTCTGAAAATAAATGCTTTCTTGCATATTGATAAAGTCTAATTAATCAGGGAATGCATCCTTTAAATGGCATCTGGATTCTTATAGAATTTCCAGGCCTCCAGGAAAAATCATTATATATCATACACACATCTCTTGCTCAGAATCAAAGCTGCATCTCCAAAATGTTTTTTGTAAGTATTAACATAATATGATGTGTTAGAAAGAACCCTGGTAGTATTATCATGTTTATACACTAATTCTGTAAGATACTCAACCTCTCAGTATCTTCATCGGTAAAAAGCTGTCCCAGCTACTTTACAGACTTGCTGTGAGGATTGAAAGAGCTAATGATGAATTTAAGAGCACTTTACTACTTCCCATTAAAACTGTGAGGTTTTAAAACACATGCTTTTCACAGTCTCACACAAGAGTACTAAGCACTTCATGTTAGCAACATTGTTCAATTACTGAGTTCTTGAAATTTATTTTGGAAAAAATTTGAAGATAGATATTAATGTTTCCAATGTAGAGAATGAAAGGAACCTTCCTGATCATATTAAAAGAAATTTGGAGGCCCTTAAAATAATTTTGTAATGGGCTCTGGAGACAGGAATTTTTTCACTGAATGGTATTTGTCTTTGACTGCCTATCATTATGTTTTGTATAAGAATGTCTATATTTCTCACTTTCATGAAGAGAAGAAAATGGCAAAAATTAATTCTTTGGATAATTGTTTACGGCAGCCCAGCACCTCCTTTTCCTTTACCTTTTCCTCTTTTATTCTGGGTGCTTCTCTATCCTTTCCTTGTGCTCTCATCCTGTTTTATTTGAAACTAAAAATAAGTAGTTTCAGCTAGCACTATCCTTACTGTTGATAGCTGTCTTTGACTTCCCACCACAGATACCGTTTTCTGTTCAGTGCTATTATTGGACTAGAGCAGGGACCTAGCTCTTACGTTTTTGGCTAAAGGGTGAAAAACGGTATGACCCAGGGATATCGATATTAATGTACTAGTTCTTTAATTGAAAATAATAGATCTGCTTTTAATTTGATTTATTTAATTGATTTTATTATCAGCTCTGCATAATTTGTGCATCCAGTCAAGAGTAAACCCGGGTATAACTGATTACCCCACCAGCCTCTGTAAGTGCTATATTTGATATGTTATAGGAAATTCAAATTCAACGAAGGATTCAACAAAGCTATTACCGAAAAAACAAAGAAATAAGATGTGATCTCTATATTAAGGTATTCGGGCTTTAGTTGTGTATGTAATTAATTAAATATAACACTATAAGCTGGTGGTATGAAAATGGGGAAGAAGTTACAGGAAGATGTTATTTCACCTTGAATGAACAGTTTTCCAGGTGGACCAAATGCCAAATGTGTGTATGTGTGTGTGTGTGTGTGTGTGTGTGTGTGTGCAAACTGGATATGGGCAGCAGGCTTTAAGGCAGAGGGAAACAGTTAAGCAAGATATGTTATCATGAAAATATGTGCTGTGGCTATATGGAGAGGACAGGGAGGGAGGTTGAGGATGAGGTTGGAAAGGTAATTTGGGACCAAATGTAGATGCTATTGAACTGGGAAAGTATGGAGTCTAAATTTCATTGGGCATGTGTGTTAACTAACACACTTGAGTGGTGGGTCAATACCACACCTTGATTATGTTCTATACAACAAGGGCTGTGTTTATTAAGGAGGGGAGTTGGATCTTAATAATAGCCTATGATTTTTAACCAGTGTACATTTCTGAACAAGAACTGTGAAGTCTGAAGAATACTGCCTGGCTTGGGTTAGGGACTGAATTAGTGCACTAGTGTCCTTACCTTGCATCTTTAAAAGACAATAGCTTGAATCCCTTCTATCAGAAAGTCATGCATTTTTAAAAAGTAGCTACCAGCGTCTTTTGTACAGTTAGTTTTAGATAACCTTAGACTCTAAAACATCAGGAGTTCATTGCCTAAGGAGAAGCATTTAAGGAAGTTGTCAATCCCTCTCCATATCCTATCTGCCATTTTGTCACATAAAATCAGAAGGGAGTCAGAAAAAGATCTATGGATAAGGCTCTCATTACCAAATATGCTTGTTCATCTGGCTAATAACTTAAAAAATGCAGATTATTTTAATCAACTGTTTAGTTTATAAAGATTTTACTGATCTTAATTCCTTGTCCTCCTTTGTCTATTCTGCAGACAGTAACAATACAAGGATTGTTCACCGTAAAGCTTTGTTTATGGCATCTGAAAATAAAGCACTTTGAATTGATGTTCCCAGTTCCTATAATCATAATGAGATTTACAGGTAACTGAAAAAGTTTCTTTTTGTGTTTGCTCAGCACTTATCACATTATGGTCATTCTGAAGAATGGAGCACAGTCCATTAAGCAATTTGGGCAAAAATAAAGTGTATACAGTGTAATAAGTCCAGTGGCTGGATACTTGGTGTATTGACTGGGCCAGCCATTGGGCAGGGACTCGAGAGACCCACACAGGAGCACCTACCTCCTCTGTCTGCTCCCAGTGACTAGTACATAGTAGGTGCTCAATAAATATTTCAGGAAAACTAAGCAATGAATGGAATCACTGTCCTCCCAACTTTGCTTGCAGGACTATTGCTAAGCGTGTCAAAAAGGAAAAAACTGCTCTGTGACTGCTTGGGCTCATGAGTTAATGTTTGCAAAGCGCTTCTTGGGAAAAAAGAATGATATTTTTGTTGGCACCGTATCGTGTTTGCAGTGGCACATGAATTACTCCTTCTTGCCATCCTGCTGCCCACGCAGTGCAGCTCGCGCAGCGACGGGCGGGGTCAGAGCTCCCCCAGCGCAGCCGGACTGCCCTTGCTGCCTTCCCCCAGCCAGCTCCAGCGCTACGGGAGAGGTAGGGGCAGAGCAAATGCTGCGATATCGCAGTGAGGTCTTTGAGGAGACCCGGGGCAAAGAGAGTTTGGTTTGATCCCGAGGGCTTTTAGAGCAGTTGGTGCACAGAGGAATGCAGGCTCTTAACCAGCCACTGGGACAGACAAGCCAAGCGGTGAGGACACCCATCCAGCTCCTCAAGGGGAGACAGAGGGTGTCGTGTAGACGATTGGGAGTATGTGCTAAGGTCGCTTTCTTAATCATATATGGTTCCATAGCATGATGCAAAGCCTTGACTTTTACTTGGCAGCAAAATATTACGGTTCTGTTAGAGGCAACCTGTAAGACAACAGATATCTTTTATAAGGGTGGGTGAAACTTTCGACTGTCATGATTTCTTTCTCTGATTTTTTTTTTTTAATATTTGATGATGGCTATCTCACATATGGTTGATCAAGGCTGCAATATCTTCCAACCTATTTGCTATAAAAATTTTTGGTTTTAGTAGCTCAATAATTAAGTAGTTCAAATGTGATTTGGTAAACAAAAGCTGCCTTTCCTATTAAGAATGGCTGTCCTTTCTGAACAAATTCAAGAAAAATAGTTTGTTTCTTTGCGAGGTTACAGCATATTAACTTTCAATAGATCTTGCACGATAAACACCTCAAAGTACTATGGGGAGAAGTGGCAGGGGTTGAGAATAGCTTGAATGACTGTTGGAGGAAGATCATGCCTTACAGGCAGGACCAGTTTCTATTTTCCATAACTTTGATGTGATTCATTTTCCAAACTACACCATGAGTTTTTCTCTGAGTGTGGAAAAATTTCCATGCTAATCATGCGCTAGCAGCTGTACATGTGGTAAATTCACTCTTTCTATACATTGTTTCTAGGGGCTGGAAACGAACGTCATGTGGACAAAAACTAACATGGATTTCTATTAAAAAGGTAGACTGCATAAATGATGTCTGTTCTGCTTCAAAGAAAAACCTCCGGTAAGTCTAGCTTTAGTTGAAGAGCATGAAGTTAACCCAAAGTATGGCTTAAATTTTGTTCTCAAAGAAAAATTATGGAAGGAAACTTCTTACATAATAATATGTAAGACTAATAATAATGACATTGCACTCATTATTACCCTGAAAATAAAAGCAAGTGAAATAAAAATTGTAGTTAGGTTACAGTAAGTAGCATTTGAAACTCTGAAAGATTAGGGCCCCTTAAAAAGTCACATGAAACATTTACTTGGCAGTGACCTAAGATAAGACAGAGTTTCTTTCCTTGACTCAGTATAGAATGAAAACCCTGTTTTTTCATTAGCACATGGCTTGAGAATCAATTTTGTTGTTGTTTTTCTCTTTAATTTTAAGGTATTTGATACTAGACAGTCTGTCCATGTCTTATAATAAATAGATGAGAGTTTGCTTTAGGAAAGTTGAATTGGTCATTATAAATTAGGGCAAGACTTGTTTCCTCTTCAGTATGTTCGTATATTATTGCACGGCCGGGTGCTGTAAAATCATTTAGATCACAGTAGAACAAGCATTATATACTCTGGCTTGGAGACCAAGAGGAATCCCTGGACGGAGGTTTGCCAACTAAAGTTCTATGGTAAAATGAACACTTTTAGTTTTCAGTGTGCGCTGATACCTATCGTGCATTAATTTCTTTTGCTTTGGGGGAAAGTAATTAATGAATTTTAATAAAGTATTATATATTTAGGTAAATAAAATAATGAGGGAAAGATTGCTGGTAATTTTTATCCAAGTGTTTAATGAGTAAGCTGGTTGCCTCTTAGGGGGTTTCTTTACCAAATATTTTGGAATTCTGCTTGTTTTTGCTAAGTTGTTCTCTTCTATTTTTTTCTTTCATCGTGTGGTCAGTAGTTTTAATGGTGGGGACGTATTCTACCAAGGCAAATAAATGCTGAGTTTATGATATCTTGACAGTTTTCTGGAAGGTCCAATGAATTCAGGGGCATGGCTTTATTTCTAGGAAAAGGGAAAGATTCGAGAAGCTGAGCTAGAAAATTGAGATTTCTTATTAAGAGAAAGAAAAGAGGGCATGGGTGAGAGGCTAAGTTTAAATCAGTTAAGCACTATGAACTCAAGCATGACATTCCAATGACAAAGACAGAGTAAGACCACGCTCATGGGGATTTACTGTGCGTCTGTGTGTGTGTGAGAGAGAGAGCGCACACTGATTGATTATTATTTAGTCCACTCTAGTTTTTCGGGGGACAGGAACCCTATCCTTTCAACTCTGTATCATCAGCAAGGTATAGACAATAAACATTTACTGATCAATTTGGAGTTGCTTTTTTTGTAGCTACTTTTGGAGAGGTACACCACTTACTTGTATGTGCTTTCTCTTTGATAAGTCTGAATAAGGTAATCAGAGCTAAGCCAGAGGTCGATGGAACTGAATCAGACAAGAAACCAGCCATAAGGTGAGCTTGAGCCTGTCACAAAGTAGTTCCTCAAATTCTCATCATGTTAGAGTCACTTTTTAGTTAGACCACCAGGGGTCAGGGCATTGTCTCCAGAAAGCCTTTGTTAAAGTACACTTTTGATGTCTAAGAAGAAAGACCCAGGGCAGTGGGTCGCAAACTTTTAGATATATTAAAACAAAAGCAAAAACAAACAAACAAAAGAGCAACCGAGAGAATGTTCTAGTATTAGTTCCTGGGTCTCACTTCCAATATCGCGAGTCAGTAAGGGTGGGTGGGCGTCCCCAGGAATTTTATTTTGTGAAAGAGACAGCTGTTGGAGGATCTCACATTTTAGAAAAATTTCTGGAGTTTCTCTAGCTTGTTTTCCTCATGAACAAAAACGTTTCTCTCATGCGAAGATTATCAGTTCAGAAGGTACCAGGATCCTTCTCTGAGAGATAGACACAGGGCGGCTTAGAGTCCCACAGATCTGGGTTTGAATCCCTCCTCTGGCTTTGGGCAAAGCATTTTTCATTTTTGACACTTGGTTTTCTCCTCCTTTTAAAAAGGAAAGCAATATTACTCACTTCTTAGAATTTAAAAAAAACATAATGCATGTAAAACACTTAGGGGAGTGACTGGCACATAATAAAGCAATCAGTAAATATTAGCTTTTGGGGTGGGGAGAGAAGGCGAAGGTCAGGGATAAGCCCTCTGTCTCCAGGAAAATGGATTGGAGCAGACGGAGCTAAGGGGGTGACCCGCCAGGCAGTTCTTAGATCCTGGGGATCTGGCCAAGGCCTGAAGGTAGGTACTAGGTAGGAAGAGGAGTCAACATGAGGGTGGAAGACAAACTTTCTTCCCTGAACAGTTTTTTCCCTGGTAATGTTAAGGAGCAACCCACATGGCACCATTAACTGGAATTATAATTGATCCCTAAAAAGCTTTGAAGCTAATAGTTTAATTAATTTCCCTCAGGAGAACGTTATCAGAACTTCTAAAAAGGACACAGTGAAATGGATCAAATTTTGTGATTTGTTCATATCTGTCATTCACCTTGCGTTTAAAGAGTAATGATAAACAGAGGAACCGGTCAAAGGGAGGGAGGGAACTGGGGTGACAAATCACATAGACTGTAATTAAATCGGATACTTGTCTGACAATTCAGTCCAATGTCAGGTTGTACTGAACTGGCTAACTGGCTGGGATGTGCTGATGAAGCACTGAGAGTAGAGGAAACAGCACTGGAGTCTTTCTTTAAAGAAAAAAATGAAACTCGGTGGCATCTACATGAAGGAGGTGACTGAGACAGCTGACAAGTTAATACATGGGGGATATGAGGGATGGGGGAGCTGGGAGTGTGGTAGATTGTCCCTGCATGGATCCATCATCTTTCAGCCTCTCCGGACCTTAATTTCCTTTCTAAGTGACCTTCTAGTCCTGATACACAGTGAGAAGACATAGTATATTTTCATATTTATATGATACATTCACATTATGTTTTTCTCATCTGGAGAGTAGTGCCAAAACTCAGGTATTTAAGTTTTTCTAGCAATTTTGAGGAATTTACTGTGCTCTGAACTGTGCATTGTGGTGTTTTTTTTTTTTCCATAAGTTAAAATTTTAGCTAATCTTTTTTTCTGGGTGCATGGTCCAGGAATCTAAAATGCTGTTTTATTATTTTTTTTAACCATTGCTGTATTCTCTGGATATTATTGGTGCTTTCTCAGTAGAATCTTGGAAAGAAATGCTAATTGATAGACAGATGAGGAAGATGAAATGCTGCTAACAGCAGCTACTGTTTTTGGCGCGCCGGCGGCCTCCTGGGTGTTGGGCCATCAGGTCTCATCGTTGAGCCTTCTGCTAACCCTGCTAGGAAGTGTTCCTGTGTCCGTTGTCCACATGGATTGAGAGACGTTTCAGAGGTAGCAGCTGGCAGGGCCAGGGTTTGAATCCAGGTCTTTCTAATTCTGAAACGCATGTTTTTACTCCTATAATAAATTGCAAACCTGCTGAACTTAATGCTGGCTGTATTGATCCTGTGTAGTTTGCTCTTCGATTCAGAGTTTCCTAAATATTATTCAGAATTTCAACCTGGGGTGTGTAGTTAGTGCCCTACCCCCTCTTATTACAAGTGACCACATTAGTGGCCCACTCTATTACTAAAGGCAATGCATTAAAAAAAACTACTTTGAGCAATGGATTTACTGCATAGTCTGAACTTGTCTAGGCCATATTCATGAACGTAACATTTTTTCCCCTCCAGTTACTTCAGCTTTGTCAAATTTTCTGTTTTCTTGGGCAAATATAATTGTTGTATATTTCAGTGTTATAAAGCATCGATCTCAATCCTGTTTGAAACCATTACCTATGTCCAGTCTCATAGTCAGCAGATGCAATGTTTGGGAATCAGAAGAGAAGGGTGCCTCTGGGTCACCATCTCCTTCTCCTTCTTCTAGGCTTCCTCTAAGGGGAGGAAGGAGAAAGGACACATTTCTCATGTTGACCATGCAGTGGTGGTCCTTTCTCCAAGTAGGTTTCTGCCATTGCTCTGGTTAATGTAGACTGGCGGCAGCCTGAGGCTATTTGTGTGATAGGCACCCATGATTGAATTTTCAGAGAGCCCTCAAGGGCTCCCCGGCGATACAGTCTTTGATATGGGAGATCCTACAGCAATAAGATTTCATCCATGTAAACACCCCCAGCCACCTGCTGCTGGTGTCTCCTTGCTCAGCAGTCAGCCCTCATGGGTAGAACATGGGAGAGAACATGAACCTTGCTACTGCCCCCAAGTTCACTTGGCCCATGGCCATGCATATTGGTTGTCCCAGGGCTGTGGCCTCTTTTTTCCCAAAATTTCATTTTCCCTCAGTTTAAATGTGTACAGGGAGTGGATTGGCAAGGCCGCTGCACATGCAGATGTTGAACCTAGAAATGAAGTGCCAATATTCCTTTCCTGTAGATACCTCCTCTGAGGCTTTAAGGACACTCTTGGCCATCCGTGCACTTGGCTCAGTGGTAAGAGATGTGTCTTTGGGGGGTGGATGGAAAAATAGCAGCATCATTTCCTTTCCACCTCTACCAAGGCTACCTTACAACTTTGATGATTCTACCATCTATTTCCCCACCCCAGTTTTCTTTTTAGACTCAACTGGGAGAGGAATGGTGTAGGGAATCAGTCAGTAGCAGTAGCCTGTCCCATAGTGGGCTCTGAATGAGGTGGCCAGGTCCAGTTTGTTATCAGTTCTCCAGCCTTTTTGTCCTTATATAGGGGCCCTAATTGTCAATTCTGGGTAATAGGAAAAGTTGCATTCAATACCCGGTTGCATTCGTGAGCTTTTGGGGTCAAAAGTTAATTGATGTTAAAAATATTGTTATAAAGAGTTACAGGTAGCCAAAGAAGAAGAATCTAATTTCAAAGTGGGGAGCTGATTATTCATTCACTTTTGCATGGGGCAGTGTAGTTGTTTGGAGCTGTACATACACACCCCAGAAAAGCGTATTCTTAAACTAATCCATTTCTGTAGGTGTTGACCCATTGTGAGTAGGACTTTTTGATGAGGTTACTTCAATTAAGGTGTGGCCCACCTCCATGAGGATGGTTTTAATTATCTTACTGGAGTCCCTTATGAATGAAATGAAGTTCAGATAGAGAGAAAGCCATGGGAAGCAAGAAGCTAAAATTCAAAAGAACCTGGAAGAGAATGGAGAGGGCAGGAGATGCTGCCATGTGCATCACCATGTGACAGAGGAGCCAAGGACCAAGGCTCACTGGCCACCAGAATGTTAATCTTCAGGAAGCAAGCATTGCCTTGAAGATATCTTGATTTGGACTTTCTCTTAGCCTCAAAACCTTGGTCCCATAAATTCCAAGGAAATGAAAATGGAGAGAGTGATGTTTTTATTACATGACTCCATCCCTTGAACAGAGAATGTCAAGCGGATCATAAATGCAGTTCAGTCTTTCTACCTCCTCTCTGCATTTGAAACTCATACATACTGCTCCTGAGATGTGCAGGAAGTAGCACCAGTGGGGGAGAGGAGATTTCTTCTTCCAATTCTCCTTGATAATGAAGCTAATTCCAAGGCTGCACAGAATTCGACATTACAGTTACTGTTCTGAATGATGTAATTCTACAGTGACTCATTATTACCTAGAAAAACAGCAGGCAAAAAAGTTGGGGGTTCCTTTTTTCTGTGTTAGAACTTTAGTTCAACTTTCAGTGAGGTTACAAGAAGCAGAGAAAGACAAAATTTAAGCTGGCAGGTAAGATTTGGTATAGCTCACAGAAATTTAACCACTTTGATAAAACTGACAGCTGCCTTTTATGTTTTTCTGTCACATTTACCTACAGACACCAATTTTGTGCCTTGGTCCTATGAATTTCCCTTTTTCAAAATAATAAGTTTTGCACAATTAATGAAGTGAAACAGATAGCTATATTTGGACATTTCCTAGCTAGGTATTAAGAACATTTATTCCTGGGGCATGGGGTTGCAGATGATTTTAAATTTTATTTCTGCATTTTCTAAAATGTTTTAAAAAAAGAGGCATGCATTTTATTTCAGGTTTGAGTGACATAGTATCTTTTATTTTTTTATTTAATCCAATTTTAGTGATATATAGTATATATTCACAAACCATATAATAATCCAAATCGTACAATCAGTGGTTCATAGTATTATCATATAGCTGTGCATTCATCACAATTGATTTTTGAACATTTTCATTACTCCACAAAATAAATATAAGAATAAAAGTGAATATAAAAGTGAAAAAGTACACCAAAAACCTCCCATGCTCCCTCCCCCTATAATTTTTTTTTGTCTTTTTTTTTTCTTTCTTGTCTGTTCATACACTGGGTAAAGGGAGTGTTAGTCATATGGTATGACAATCACATGGTCGCACCTTAAAAGCTCTGTAGTTATTCAGTCATTTTGAAGAGTCAAGGCTACTGGATCACAGTTTAATAGTTTCAGGTATTTTCCTCTACTACTTCAATACACCAAAACCTGAAAATGGATATTTATATACTATATAAGAATAATCTCCAGAATGACCTCTCAACTCTATTTGAAATCACTCAGCCACTGAAACTTTATTTTGCTTCATTTCTGTTCCCCCTTTTGGGCAAGAAGACTTTCTCACTCCCCTGAAGCCAGGGTCAATCTTGTCATGGAGTCCTATCCCATGGTGTCAGGGTGATTTATATCCCTGGAAGTCATGTCTCACATAGTGGGGAGGGCAGTGAGCTCACCTGCTGAGTTTGGGGAGAGAGAGAGGCCACATCTGAGCAACAAAAAAGGTCCTCTGGGGGTGACTCTTAGGCACAATTATAAGAAGGCTTAGCTTCTCCTTCACAGGAATAAGTTTCTTAGGGGTGAACCCCAAGATCAAGATCCTGGCCTATCAAATTGGCTGCCCCAAAGAGTATGAGAATAGCAGGACTTCCCCAGGTGGGGAAGTTTAATATTTCCACTTTTTCTTTCCAAGTCCCTCAAGGGGATTTTGCAAATTCTTTTTAATCTTCTGCCCAGATTACTCTGGGATGTTTAGGGCATCACACCAACCTGTACAAATCAACAAGCTCTCACTCCCTATTCAAGGTTCCATGTAATTATGGCGGTCAAATAAGCTGACCACACAAGTTAGATTAGATAGTGTGCTACCAAAAATATAAAATTTTGCACCAAATAAACATATATTCCTTTGGTCTCACACATAAGTTGAAGTTTTAAGATGCAGTCTATATCATCCTTTGTCCTTTAGCCTGCTTGTTCTAGTTTGCTAGTTGCTGGAATCCAACACACCAGAGATGGATTGGCTTTTAATAAAAGGGGATTTATTTCATTAAAACATGTAATTCTTCAGAGAAAAGACAGCTAACTTTCAACTGAGGTTCTTTTATATGTGGGAAGGCACGATGATCTCTGCTGGCCTTCTCTCCAGGCTTCTGGGTTCCAACAACTTTTCCCAGGGTGATTCCTTCCTGCATCTCCAAAGGCCTGGGCTGAGCTGCGAGTGCTGAGATGAGGTATGCTGAGCTGCTTGAGCTGTGCTATATTGAGCTCTCTTATTTAAGCACCATTCAATTAAATCAAACATCATTCATTGCAGCAGGCATGCCTCCTAGCCGACTGCAAATATGATCAGCAACAGATTAGGTTCACTTGCCACTGACTCATGTCCACAGCAATAGAACTAGGCACCTTCACCTGGCCAAGTTGACACCTGAACTTAACTATCATACTGCTTTACCTTAGTCCTACCTGGATCAGCTTCATTCATATCTCTAGTTGAAGTCTGATCACTTTTTCAATGTGTTTACCAGTTGCTGATAGGTAATGCTGACTTTTGTAACTGCAGAACTCTAGCTCTGAGTCTCAGGTGTCACACAAATACCAAGAGTTTCAGAGAAGGATCAGATTATACACAAAGAGATCACGTGCATTTCTTTTATTATCAGAAAAAATTAAAATAAAGGAAGCAATTACCATTTAATAAAAAATTTACCTGGAAGAAGAAACAGGTAAAGTAGCTATGAAAATTTTGAAAGATGAGAGTTACAAGGACTTGCTCAACTAACATAAAATGTTGACAACAATTGCCAACACTTATGCAATACTTTCCATGTGTCAAAAGCTATTCTAAGTTCTTAATTGTATTAACCTAATCTTCTTAACAAACCTATGAGGGAAATCATAATAGCATACCCATTTTACAGATAGCAAAACTGAGCCAAAGAATGGCCAGGGCCTGCCCACTATTAAATGGCTGGTAGGTGGTAGGGTTGCAATCTGAGTACAAGCGCCATAGCTCCAGAGTTGTATTTTAAAGTACTTTACTGCATTGCAAATATATTTGAATGTTTTTAAAAGAGGAAATTTAAGTTGCATATATGTTACTAGAATAAAAGTTAGAAAAAAATGCACAGGAGTATGAAACACAAGGAACTCTAATGTAAACTATTTACTATAGTTAATTATATATTTTTAATTTAAAATTATAATAATATTATTCTAACAAAAGTACCACACTAGTACCAAGTGTTAACAGTTCGAGGTGGTGGTAGATGGAAATTGTATTTTCTGCATGGTTTCTCTGTAAACTTACAACTTCTTTAATTAAAAAAATTAAGAAAAAATAGGGGGGGTGGTCAGACCCCACTATGGTGGTAGAAGATGTAAATGTGAAACACTAGAAGCTTACCATTTGGGGAAAACCCTACTTTTAATAAGAGAGAATGAAGCTGAAATACAGAGCGAGGCAGGGACA